>NW_010972609.1:1971016-1972950 GCF_000737465.1 Haliaeetus leucocephalus
GCTCGGTGGGGCTGCCGGTAACCCCTGCCGCCGCTCCGCGAAGGCCGGCTCCGCGGAGAGAGCTGCTGCCGAGCCCCCGGTGCGGCTCCGCCGGCGGCTTTTTCCCGCTGCATCGCCCTTACCCGGTTTCGGCAATTTGGTACCCCCCCCCCCAAAAGCCCGGAATAACGGGAATGCAGTCTCAGCCGTGCGGGCTGCGAAGAGGTGTCCCTCCGAACAAGCTCGGGGTGCGAGTACCGGCGCTGGCGGGAGCAGGGACCGGAGTTTCGCGCGTTATTGGCGATTCGGCACCGGGGTGCAAACCCCGAGAGAGGAGCCCAGCCGTGTCCCCCACACGCCCGGCAGCCTCCTTACAGACGGGACTGGAAACTAATTCTGCGCTAAATTGCCTCCTCGGACGCCGGTCCCCTTTCTCTCCAAAACTTTTGTTCTTTTCAGCGATCTGACTCGAGCCTTCCGAGGCCACCGCTGCCCGCAGCCTGCCTGCTCCTTCCGGCCTTCTCAGGGGAACGGCCACGAACTACGCCTTTCCCTTGCGATTATAATCGCCCTGTGCAAAGCGCCGGTCACCGTCGCTTTACGGGCTCAACCGGACCTGCCCTAACTAGCGGCGCTCGCCGTTGAGGGCCGAAGCCGAAGCCGAAGCCGCCGCCGCTCCGGCCCCGCTCGCACCCCCTGCCGCCGCCACGCCCACTCCGTCTCCTCAGCCCATGGGTTGAGCGCGCTCCACCAATGCGGTGGCGGGGAGCGGAGGGGAGCGCGGCGGGGATTGGTCAGAGCGATGGGGCGGGGGCGGGGCGGAGAGGCGTCGGCCTGAGGAGAGCGGGACGGGCCGCCGGCAGCGGCTGAGGGAGCGCCGCGGAGGTTGTTTCTCCGCGGGAGAAGCTCCGCTGGGGGAAGGGCTGTACCGGCCGGCCGGTGCCGGTGGGGGAGTTCCCCCTGCCTTGGTGAGTTCCCCCTGCGCCGTCTCCGGGTAGCGGGCAGCCTACGGACCTCACCGAGAGCCGTGTCGGGCCTTGGCGAGGAGCGGAGGGGCGAAGCGGGGCTGGAAGGGAGCGTTCGCGGCGCCGTCGGCTCGGTGAGTGGCCCCTGGCTCCGGAGGTCGCTTTTAATTTGCGTCGTCCCCCCCCCCGCTCCCGGTAATATTCCCCAAGGTACCCGCGTCCCGCATGAGGGGCCTGGCGTACGGAAAGGTGCTGCCTGTGTGAGTCTGCTGAACCCCTCCTGGGCAGCCTGCTGCTCTGTTCCTCTCAAAACACGGGGATCTGTGGAATACTGGGTGTTAGCTGGGGATTTTCCTTTGAAATATGTATTTGTGAACAGGTGTCCGCCTTACTTTTGTAGGACGGAATCTAAAAAGGGTTTTTTCCCATGCTTCCACTTGGTTGAGATTTTCTCCAGTAAGTCCGGAGCATGCTGATGAAAAGCATCAAACACATTTATTATTACTGCTTGGAAGGACTTTATGTGAGTGAACTGTACATCAGATACATGGCTTAGACACCAAATGGGGAGAGCTTCCAAGCGAATTGTGTGGTTGGCATGATTATTCCTTTAGCACAGTGTGAGCAGTAATGCAGTACTTCATCACCTAGCCCTGAAGTTTGGACTCAGAGGAAGAATTCTCTCTGGAGTGCTCTGTCCAGGTGATATTTGAATTGTGAATTTTGCTTCAGGCTCTTGTTAAGAAGCTGACTAAGTGAATTGGATTTGTGGGGCAAGGTGTGGTAGCAGGGAGGCTATAGAAGTGACTTATGTGAGAAGCTCCTAGAAGCTTTCACTGTGTCTGATAGAGCTGATGCCAGCTGGCTCTGTGATGGATGCACTGCTGGCCAAGGCCAAGCCTATCAGTGACAGCGGTAGCACCTCTGGGATAATGTATTTAAGGGGGGGGGGGGGACCCTGGGACACGGGGGCCGGGGAGGGGGGGGGGG
>NW_010972609.1:1972960-1992114 GCF_000737465.1 Haliaeetus leucocephalus
GGGGGGGCGGAGGTGCTCCAGGTGCCAGAGCAGAGATTCTCCTGCAGCCTGTGGGGAAGACCACGGTGAGGCAGGCTGTCCCCCTGCAGCCCAGGGAGATCCACCGTGGAGCAGATCTCCACCTGCAGCCCGGGGAGGACCCCACGCCGGAGCAGGGGGATGCCCGAAGGAGGCTGTGACCCCGTGGGAAGCCCGTGCTGGAACAGGCTCCTGGCAGGACCTGCGGCCCCATGGAGAGAGGAGCTCAGGCTGGAGCAGGTTTGCTGGCAGGACTCATGACCCTGTGGGGGACCCACGCTGGAGCAGTCTGTGCCTGAAGGACTGCAGCCCGGGGAAGGGACCCACGCTGGACCAGTTCGTGGAGAACTGCAGCCCTTGGGAAGGACCCATGTTGGAGAAGTTTGTGGAGGACTGTCTCCTGTGGGAGGGACACCATGCTGGAGCAGGGGAAGAGTGTGAAGCGTCCTCCCTCTAAGAAGGAAGGAGCAGCAGAGACAACGTGTGATGAACTGACCCCAACCCCCATTCCCCATCTTCCTGTGCCCCTGCAGGGGGGAGGAGGTAGAGAGAATCGGGAGCCGAGTTGTGCCTGGGAAGAAGGGACGAGTGGGGGGAAAGTGTTTTTAAGATTTGGGTTGTTTTCTCATTATCCTGCTCTGATTTCATTGGTAATAAATTAATTTCCCCAAGTTGAGTCTGTTTTGCCCGTGACAGTAATTGGTGAGTGATCTCTCCCTGTCCTTTTGTCAACCCGTGAGCCTTTCGTTATATTTTCTCTCCCCTGCCCAGTTGAGGAGGGGGCGTGATAGAGCGGCTTTGGTGGGCACCTGGTGTCCAGCCAGGGTCAACCCACCACACTAAGGGTTAAGGAAGGCAATACTTGGGGTGTGTTTAGTGGGCTAACAGAAAGCTTGCATTAATAGAAATTGAAGTAGTTACTAATAGGAGTATGATTTCAATGGGAGCCTTGATCCGGAAATATTAGCATGTATTGAGTGACCAGCAAATAGTTCTGAACATGAGAGGTTGTTACTGCCAGCATAGCTGTCTGTTGGATTAGGGTGTATCTGTTTCGGGGAATAGTCCTAAGCAGGCACTTGTTTAAATTGCTCTGTAGAAAGGCAAAACTTGGTGGCAATTGCTGGCCTTTAAATAGGAGGGAGGCATGGATCCCATATGTGGCAAAACACTTTTTCCCCTTTGCATCTTGCATGTAAGTAATAAGCCACATATTACACAATATGGCTTGAAAGAATTTTCCAGTTAGCAAGAAGTTTAATGGATTACTTTGACATCAGTGTTTTGATTATGATTTGCTGAATAGAAGATAATAAGGAATTGGGAAGGATTTTTTACTTCCTATCCTCCTCTCCCAAATTTCTTGTTGTCAGAAGGCTATATAATAGCTTTAATAACTTTTAATTGTGTTTCTCTTCTGTAGAGCCAAAAGAATTACCGAGAACCAGATGGAGTAATACCATGAGTATTTTCTTTCATACAGGACATCATGGCAGCCCATCAGGAGAAAAAAACTTCTGAAGAAAGAAAACACAAAAGCACCCAAAATGATACTCAAACATCACAAGTCCAGTGGGGAAGAGCATGGTGAGAGAAGCTGATGACCTAATTAGTCACTGTATTTCAAATTGGTTCATACTTTTATAGATGTTACATTCCTTTTAAACTTCACTCTATTAATAACAGATGGTTGCATTGCCCTTCCGTTGAAAGCTCATGGATAATGAGCTCTAGTAATGGATGCCAAAAAAGAGTTCTTGAAGATTTTTAAGATGGAGAGCTTGCCAGGTGGCTTGGGTTTAACAAATCATAAAAATCAGTAAAATTTGTAGTTCCTTCAAGGGCTGAACAAAATGTTTCTTGATATTTGGAAAACGGGCATATATCTGTGGTATTGCCAGCTGACATCTCCTGCTGTAGCAAGATTTATGAGTCATATCCCTGTTCTCAAAGGGTGTGCAAATATTAGTGGAGTATTGTATTGCAGCTGGAAACAGCCGTGGGTGTTTATATGGCTTGCCACTACAGACAGTGTGTGGTAGAGCAAGTTCAACTTCTGGCTGTCCAGGGTCTGTGTTTTCTGTGTTTCGAAGCTTTGCATGATATTCTTGTGATTCTGTTACCACTTCCGACTGAAGACTCTACCAGTTATACCCATGATTGCCATCAAAAACATGAAGGCTGTAATAATAATATGCTTTTGGGAGAGGAGATATTATATATTCTGTTGATCTGATCAACTAGCATAGTTTTATAACAGTTTGTGGTAAAGTATGTAACGTGCTAAGTTTTTTATAGCTATTTGACCCAAAGAAATGTCTGTGCCCTGAAAACATTTTCAGTTTTCATCCGGTTAATCTAGAAGGTCCACTGAAAACATTGCTTGACTTAATCAAACCACTGTTCTAACTGAAAGCTGGAAAAAAAAATGCCCTGTTTTGGATTACAGGGAAGTGGACTGGTTTTCCTTGGCAAGCATCCTTTTCCTGCTCATGTTTGCGCCACTTATCGTATATTACTTCGTAATGTCCTGTGACCAGTACCAGTGCTCTCTGATTGACCCACTCATTGACTTGTTCACGGGGAATAAACATCTGTCTGACATCTGGAACAAGACTCCTACACTGACCTATAGGGCTGCTGGCATCTATGCCCTTTGGGTCACTTTCCAGGTATATATTATTGAGTTATGCTCTAGATGTAGTGGGTGTTTTTTTCAAACAGCTGTTCGATTAATCCTTTTACACAAAAGATAATGGAATGTTGCACTGGCATTTACTCTTTGGTGTTTCTCGCTTCCCATGGCTTTTTGCAACCTTATGCACTTGAAAAATAAATATGTGGGGAATATAAACAAATATTCCTTGTGTGATACTCCTTGTGTGACATATTCCTCAATGTGGTTTTTAGGAAAGAGCAACTATAACAGCAATACTCATTTGTTTTAAGTTAATACAGAATAAATATATCGTAAACTAACACCGCAGAAGGGGTAATATTTTCTATAGACAGGCACTAAAAGAACATTCACATATGAAATATAACTACATTTGTAAAATATCTTCAAACTTGCCAAACTACTCCATTTTTTTTTCCAAATTGGAAAACAACGTGTAACACAGATTAACTGCAAAATAAAAGGGTAAGGACTTGAATCTAGTTACCGACTGTCCTGCCTCCCCACCAAAAAAAGGATGACAACCATATGTGAAGTACATCTTTAGAATTGTTTCATAGCTTGGATGTATTACTAGTCTAAAATCACAACAGCTAAATCTTGCTGTATTTGCTTATCCAATACTTAACTGAAACTGTCATGTGTTATATTTGGTACATGTATGAAAGGGATAGTGATTTGGGGGGGGGGGGGGGTGGTCCTTTCGGTTTTTGCTGTTAATACATTCTCTCTCTTCTAGGTGTTTTTGTATGTGTTCGTTCCTGACTTCTGCCATAAATTTCTTCCTGGATATGTAGGAGGTGTACAAGAAGGAGCTGTCACCCCTGCTGGTAAGTTCTTCCTTAGAACATATGCACACCATACAATCTTTTAAAATGGTAGTATTTCTGTACTCATAATCTTTATTGACCCATGTGTATCTGGAGGAAATGTGGACATAAATGCTTTCACCTTCTTCATATGTTTACTTCAAACAAAAATACCTATGTCATCTTTTAGAATAAGTTACAGAATTTCTATCTCTTACTGTTAGTAAAATTATTGATATGGCAGGCCCCATACCAGCAATGGAAAAATACAGATTGATAATTTTGGCGCTTAAAATTGGCAGTGGACTATTGCTAGTATTTGACAATGCAGTTGCACCTGCTGAAGCTAAGTTAACCCACAAGACTTGAACAAAATGCTTGATGTGAACTAAATGTGAGAAAGGGTAACTTGTTACATTAGTCAATTTTAGGGGAGATTCTAAA
The DNA here is from genome assembly GCF_000737465.1 of Haliaeetus leucocephalus. Lineage (NCBI taxonomy): Eukaryota > Metazoa > Chordata > Aves > Accipitriformes > Accipitridae > Haliaeetus > Haliaeetus leucocephalus. The sequence goes on from NW_010972609.1 coordinate 1,976,909, forward strand.
TTGACTGTTTTGTGAAGCTAGAGTGAAGAAAAAAACTCAGCCTAACAAAGCCTGATGGTTACAACAGAGTCTAATGAAATTTACAGAAAAGTGCCACAAGACATTTAATTGGGAGGGTGAGGGGAGCGAGGTAATTTCATTAGCACTTGATTGAGCTTCTATATATTGTATCCATATTAATAAAAAGTTGTATTAATGCAATGTCACTAACATTCAAATTTTTCTTCATATTTTAGGTGTAGTGAATAAGTATGAAATCAATGGACTTCAGGCTTGGATCATTACACATGTGTTTTGGTTTGCAAATGCCTATTACTTCCACTGCTTCTCGCCTACCATCATTTTTGACAACTGGATTCCTCTCCTGTGGTGTGCCAATATCCTGGGATATGCAGTTTCCACATTTGCAATGATTAAAGGCTACTTTTTCCCTACCAATGCCAAAGACTGGTATGTGATTTTCAATAATGAGAGAATACTAGGTAATTGGACATGTAAATTGAATGCTGCACAGAATAATAATGACAGAATATATTTTACTGGCACAGATAGATAGGCCAATATATGACTGTGGTTATTTGCTTTGTTAGCACCAGCCGTTGTGTTTCTTGCTGCGTGCCATGTGACTGGCAGCCTCAGTGTCACAGATATATCCATCCTATCTGTGAGAAATAAGTAAGGTTATAGTTAGACTGTTCAAAAGTGTTACCAAGAATAAGCTAGGGTACGTCTGAAGCTAAATTTTGTCTCTACCAATGTAATGCTTTGGTTGGGTCAGTTTGTGTTATCTTGTACAACTTTATGTGGTTTTATGATTTTTATTATCATTACATCAAGCAAATCTGAAATGTGTAGTCAGAATAGTAATTATCTGTATTTGTGTATAACTGCATACATTTCTAATTTTTTATGCTTTCTAGCAAATTCACTGGGAACTTCTTTTATGACTACATGATGGGGATTGAATTTAACCCTCGAATAGGAAAATGGTTTGATTTCAAGCTATTCTTCAACGGGCGCCCTGGTATTGTAGCCTGGACTCTAATTAACCTTTCCTATGCTGCTAAACAACAGGAGCTGTATGGTCAAGTAACTAACTCCATGATCCTTGTCAATGTCCTTCAGGTAAATTCAGAGGAGGAAAATAAGAAATCAATTTGGAAATAAAGTAGTATTAAAGTAGAAAAAAACCTCCTTGCATTGCAATTGAACTTGTAGAGTCTTTCCTGGCCTAAACAGTCTCATTCAGTGATAATGCACTGGGACTTGCTTCTTTGGACACATGTATTCATTTATTTGGACATGTGTATTCATTCAGAGTGCCACCAGTGGCATGGTCATGTCTGCACCAGCAGATTTCAGGGTAAACTTAAATTAAGAAATACTTTTCTGAGCCTAAGCTCTGGAAACAGGCTTACCTGATCTTGAATCCAAAGAGAACAATGACAAATTCCACGGCTTTAGTAGGAGCAAGACTTGGCAGGGGTTTTTCTGAGGGCAGCACTGCACCTAACTGTTCTTGTGTGTGTGAGAGACATGCAGAGCTACAGATGTCTCCACACCTAAAAATAGCAGTCAGGTGCTCTGCTCTCTACTGAAGAGATCCCAAAGTAATAAGTACAGATAATAGTTTGGGTTTATTCATTGGTATTTGTAAATGGAAGCCTACTCAACAGAAGCTCTATTCCCCTTCTCTGTAAGGATAAGACTCTTAAAGCTGAAGAGAAGAAGGGGTGGTCAAATATAAGTATACTTCCTACGTCTATGTCCTTAAGTAGCACACTTGCCTTAGTCATCTTGCTTAATATTGCTTTGTATTACTTATGATTGCTTTATCTGTCTAGATGGAGTATATTTGTGTGATATGTTCCTCTTAATAACCTATTTTTGAGGGGTTAACATAAAAACACAAGTCAGCTTTGAGATCTTGTCACAAGACAGCACAGAAAGATTAGGCAGATGCTGTTAAACAGGATAACTAGTGACAGTGCTGTTATTAATGTGAAACTATTCTGTTTCAGGGTATTTATGTTTTGGACTTCTTCTGGAATGAAGCCTGGTATTTGAAAACCATTGATATCTGCCATGATCATTTTGGATGGTATTTGGGCTGGGGAGACTGTGTTTGGTTGCCTTACCTCTATACTTTGCAGGTAAAAATGGGGTACAATTTGTGTTTGGGCTAAAAGGAAAGAAACTTTCCAGAAATGTTCTCCCCAGCAGTTTGATTTGTATCTTAAATGGTTTCTAGACAGTTTGAATGTTGAGTAACCATTACAACATTCTTTGTAACAATTCACTTGCAGGAAGGCCTACTGTTCCTGCATGGAATTGACATCTTTTCCTCTCATCCTCTTCTCTTGTGCCCTTTTCTATAACTATCCATTGTGTCTCTCTTTTTCTAAATCCTTTCAGTCCCTTTTTGTANTTCTACATGTTGAGGGTTTTTTTGGTGGGTGGTGGTTTGTTTGTTTTGGGTTTTTTTTCCTTCTGTCCTGGTTTGTTTGCATCCCTGCAACTTCTCTCTTCTTCTTGTTCCACCTAAGAAATAGAATTTGAGAGAGAGAAAAATGTAGGATGCAGAGTTTTCTGAAAGTTTTCCACAGTTTTACTGATAGGGTGGATTTTCCTATTTTTTTCTACTCATCTGTTCTGGGTCACTGTAGGTCAAGGGATTAGTCTGGCATCCTGAGCATATATTTCAAGTAAATCACTGATTGTCTCTTTTTTTTCTGCTTCCTAGGGTTTGTATTTAGTTTACCACCCTGTCCAGCTGCGCACAGCTAATGCCATAGGGATCTTGATGTTGGGCTTGATCGGTTATTACATCTTCAGAATGACCAACCACCAGAAGGACCTCTTCCGTCGTACAAATGGCAACTGCAAGATATGGGGGAAGAAACCAGAGTATATTGAGTGCTCCTACATGTCTGTGGATGGGACCAAGTACTACAGCAAACTGATGACCTCAGGATTCTGGGGGTGGGCACGCCATTTTAACTACACAGGAGATTTGATGGGCTCCCTGGCCTACTGCCTGACTTGTGGGTTTGAACACATCTTGCCTTACTTCTACATTGTTTATATGACTATTCTGCTAACCCACCGTTGCATTAGGGATGAACACCGTTGTTTCAGCAAATATGGGAAGGACTGGAAGCGCTACACTGCTGCGGTGCCTTACCGGCTCATACCAGGAATATTTTAAGGCTAACACAGAATCCATGGGAAAGAAAAAAAGAAACCTTTTTTGGAGGTGAAGAGAGTTTATCCACATAGTTAAACTTACAAAAATACTTTGTGAAGGACGCTCATACAGTTCTGAAGGAGAAAAGGTGGCTGGACGATAATCCTTGCTGTACTGAAGGAACATGCAGGCAGACTCTGTTAAAGTAAATGAAATGAGGCACTGAAATGGCCTGTTTTTTTAGAAGACTGTCTTACCTGGAATTTCCCTCCCTGCCCCCTCAAAATTAACTTGGAATTGAAGAAAAGTTGCATGTATTGGGACTCCTGAAATCTCCCAAAGCTGGGAGGAAGCCTTACCCTTCAGAGTAGCAGGGTTCTGGAACCAGTTTCTAGTGACTTAGGAGAGGAGGAAAATAATTGTGTGATCTCTTTATGAAAGAAATTGTATGATGTGGTTGCTTGTGACAGTCATAACCTACAGTCAGTAACTCCCCAAAGGATGTTTTATTGTTTGTTGCTTTTCAAGAGATTAACCGGGGAAATACTGAACTGGGGAACCTCATCCTAAACTGGTGTGTGGGAAGATTTTTATAATCTAATAGAAATATTTGTGAAAGCTGGTATAAACTGGTATAGTTCAAAAGTTATGTTAGTTGACTGCACCAGAGAATACGGTGCATGACCAACTGGGTATCATTTTGATACTGAAACCAAACTTGCTTTGTGAAGATACTGGGCATACATTGACTTCTTTAGTGTGGATAGAAAACTTGGTTCTCTATCACTTGTACAAGATCTTATTTGTAAAAATTTAAGAAATAAATGCTTGGTTCCAAGACAAGTAAAAAACACTGCTGATTTTCCATTCAGCTAGTTCTTTTCTTGTTACATAGTTATATTTCAAAGTTACGGGATTCAAAAGGAGCTCTTCAAAGAGTGTAATTCCAAGAGCTGGTTCAAGAATGCGTAAAGGAGAAACAAATAAAAAGAAAGAGGGATCATAGTGTTAACCATGCATCTTGTAATGGGCTTGGTAGTTATGTTCAAGCTGAAAGACTTGGTATTTTCTTATTTTTACACATAAATACACAGATAGTTTTTGCAGTAAGTAGATAACTGTGTAAATTGGTTTCTTGTAGGAGCTGCCAAATCCACAGATCTTTGTGGCAGATTTGAATGAGGTGTGTTGGTGAGTATGTGTTTTGGTTTTGCTGCAGTATTCCCTGAAAGGACAGTTTTGGCAGGAAAAAAGGATCCCTCCAAACCTAGGAAACAAATGTATCTTGTAGCTTGTCTTTGTTTCAGAGCTGGATGTACAAGAGTGTAGGAGATGCCTTCTTGCAAACAGTTCTTAAGAAACCTAACTGTGGCACCAGTACTATCTGTAGACCTCATAACTGTTTTATCACCATGTTGCAGTTAACAATTTCAATACATTAGAGTGTTGTTAATAACAGGAGGAATAATGGCCATCATAATAGCATGCTTACTGGCAACAGATGTATTGCTGTGGTAGAACATTTGAAGTTTGCACTCCTATGAATGAAGAAGACTTCTAATACAAATATGGAAATGGAGGGGGGGAAATCAATGCCAGTTGCCTTTGCTGAAAATATATAGCCCAGTACCTTAACAGTTCACCAAGGGGCAAAGCTTATAAAGTGGCTGATTTGAGAGAACTCAGTTCAGAGGAAGGGAAAACTGAGGTGTGGGCTTCTAGGACTGTTGGACCCCATCAGTCCCTGGCACTGCATTGCTTTAGGCTGCCCCTGAATTTGCTGGAGTAATTGGATAGTTCCTTTTCTCAGCTTCCCTAAGACCCTGTACTTGCATCCTTTTTCTGTGTAGCCTTGGAAATTGCACTGACAGTTTGCTGTTAATGCCAAGGCTATTTAAATATTGCAAGATAATCTGAACTCTAAATCATGGTAGCCTTGCATGGCTCCCTTTTCATGATAAATCCTGGATGATTAGTGGAAAAAATTGCCCATTAAAGACCAATAAAAATATCAGCACTTTAAAAATAGAATTGAGGAAATTTGAAGCAAAAGGGCAGTGTTGTGAGTAGCAAGAACATTATGCATTCAAATGCTTCTTTTAGGCAATTTCTGTTATATCTAATATTGCTCAAAGGATTTTCTGTACTGTCTGACATTGGAGCATGGAAGCCCTTTTATCCATTTCTTTGCAGACTGCTACTCCTGCTGAGAATACTTTACCCTGCAGATAGCCTAGCTGCCGCAAGTGAGAACTCTTTGTGGGCCAGAGTGTTAAACTCATGGTAGGAAGCAATTAGTTGCAAGGTCTTTCAAGAAAGAGGCCATCACTGGGCTGAACTCACATCCTATTTGTTGCAAGGGTGACAGATTCTACTTCTTCAGGCTTGTCTGCTGTCCACACAGATCTTCTTTTTTTTGTTCCATGTGGCATGCAGACTAAGTATATACTGTACGTATACAGGGATCTGCACCTGACTGGAAAAGAAAGTGCTAATTCTATTCAGGTTTGTATTTCTTATAAATGATTTTTGGAGAAGCATGAAAAACATTTTTATCTATTCTTGATAGGTGATGTAAGCTTCATCCTAACACAAGCAATGTGGAAGCAGTACTCTAAGCAGTGTCCAACTAATGTCACCCTTTAAAACTGAATCATTTAAAAGGCTATCAACTTGCTCATCTTCAGACAGGGTGATGCCTGTGTCACATTTTGTTGTATGCATGGCAGCGCTCTTAAATTTGTTTCCTCCAGAATTAAAAAAAAAAAAAAATCAATATATATTTTTCTTTGGATTTGTGGGTGTGTATATTAGATTAACTTTTGTCCTGATATTTCATATTTATTTGTAATATGCTGTCAATATCACCTATCAAGCTTTGAGAACATATGTCTCTGTAGTATGCTGGGAATTTCAAATATAGAATTGCCAATATTTGTAAAATGGTACTTATTTAACTTGGGTTATAACTAATGGGAAAATACAGCAAATGCTTCTGGTAATTTCTTGGAGCAGTAATGAAGTAGTTTGGTTGGATTATTGTAGGAAGAAAAGTAACAAATGCCTACTTGAGCGGGAGGGCACAGCAGGCTGAGCAAGTTCCAGATGGCCATAGATCTACCTAAGGGGGGGAAAAAATAAAATCAGAATTTTGTGGTGTATAACCATTATAGATGGTCACTATTCAATCTACAGATGGAGGGGAGTGGGGAGAGAGGATGCCTTCCCACATTTAAAACCCCTGTCACTAGATGGCATCACGATACGATAGCGTTTTTGAGATCAAGGCTCCACCTTTCAGCATAAGGATGGTTAATCATTTATAACGCTTGGTGCAAAGCTACAGTTCAGTTTATTCCCATGCAGCCTGCAAGAATGCTGACACAATTCAATGGTGGACTATAGCATACATAATGCATTTAGGCTTTAAACATGTTCATAAATATGTAAACTCCCTTTTTTAAATCTATACCTCTGAGCAATTCAGTGACTAGTCCAAAGACCTGTGGTTAGAACATAATGAAATGTGATTGCTCAGTTCATTTTATTCAGACGATATGAATGACAACAGAAGTACATGCTGTTGCCTCATGGTGGCAGCCACAAAATATTTTCTGCTCAAAATTATCAGTCTAAGTTCTGATCGTGTGCTAACCTTAACCTAAAACTGCACTGGGTTATTTGGTTATTATAAATAATGCCCTGTCTTCACTGGAGGTTGAAAGTGATGTGCAGTTGAAAATAAAACTGGAATAGTTTTTCTGCTTGAACTCGTACAGGAAAAAAAAGCCTAAATGTGTGTGTCAAATCAAAAGGGGAAAAAACTCTCTTTTTTTTTTTTTTTTTTTTTTTTTTTTAGATTGCAGATATGGATCTACTGTATGGCAACTGGACAGGTAATGAAACTACTACTTTTTTTTTTTTTGTAGATCTTATATGTATTAATGGAAAACTGAACAGTCATGTTAATCTCTGCCCTGGCTTTCTTTTTAATGCCTTACAGATGTCTCCCTCCTGAAATACAAACAGGCTTAAGTTAGCAGCTGAACAAAACTTTTCAATTGTGACTATAAAAATGTTTATTGCCCTTTTTTACTGGGAGTCAGGAGTGCTTGGGGAAATGTTTAAGGCAGGTGCAGCAGTTAGCAAGAAGAGAGTGGTTCTGTTTCTTCTGTTTGTGTTACTGTGGAACGAGATAAATGCTTTCAGGACAACCAGCTGAGAGTTTTCCTTATACTTCCCTTTTGCATTATCAGCCATCAACTATAAATTCAAATAGACTGACTACATGGAAAGAATTCATGCTACTGTGATTGCAAAGAATGCAAAACTCCAGGATATAGTTTTGACATTGAAATGAACAAAATTTATAACTGCAGAATTTAATCTTGTGACATACGGTAACATTAAAACAAATTTCTCTAGTATGATGAGGGCTTCAATTCTCTGACTACTGAAATACTGAAAGAATTGAATCAAAATAATTTATTTTTCCATGACTCGTCTTAAGCTTTGTACTTAGATTAGCTAATTTTTCTGTTAATAATCTCCCTTTGGGAGGTGATGCTTTAAGGACTGTAAGTCCAAAATATTTACAGCCTGGTTATGTGAATGAACTCATGTAATAAGTACATTGATTAAGCTTGAGTCTGTCCTTCTTTGACCTACAGGCAAACTTAGTACTCCAGGAAGCAGGACAGAAACAATCCAAGAGGACAATGAAATATTTTTCATGCTACGTAAGTACTGGGATAGAAAATAACTAATGCATATGACTTTCTTGGTGTGATATGCTTCACACTGCAGTAGTATTTGCCCCAATTCAGTGGTGTCTATAACTATGTATCCATGTTCATCTCTCTTCATTGAAAAAGAAAACTTACTATCAATTTCAAGGTACTTAGAATAAGGCCCTTAAAGACGTGACCCAAGTACATATTAAGCAGTGTGTTAATTCAGGTCAGAATTTATCACTTTATTATGTGTGTAAAATTAACTGCTCTTTCAAGAGATACACCGCTCTGCAGACAGGAAAAAAAAAATGTACTGGTGGAGGGGAACACATTTAACTGTTCACTGTCTACAGTGGGTGGTGCTACAAGACTAATCACTTGTGAGAAAAAAATGGGTATCATTGCTAGAATTTCAGTTGTGCTGAAAAATTAATATAGCAAGCAAATGGCTATCGTAAACTCCCCAAATATCTTGAAATGTGCCCATTCTTTTTTCTTAAGTTGGTAATAAGTAACCATCTCAGTGTCTGGAAAGTATGTTTTATTGTAATGTTTGGCTTTCCAGCTGGCATATTGTAGTTACTATTAAGGATCACTTAGTCATGGCTTTCCTCTATAATGCTGCAGGTTGCATATCAAAGAGCCCTTCCCCCTGTAAGTCAAATATAAGCAAGGCTTTGATGCAGTCATTCAATGTACTAGGCAGTCCTGAGCTCAGGTGTGGTGGTTAAGGAGAAGTGGTTTGCAACTGTGGTGTAATTAGGTGGAGACAGAGAGAAAGAGAAAGGAAATGGATGCTCTAGCATTGAGGACAATTATCAGATGTTGAAATGTCACTTGCTTCTGACATACTGAAGTGTTTTCTCTATAACACTATGTTACTGGAGTGATGCCTCCTCTCGCGATACTTACGTTTGCTTATGTATGAAATAGTTTTCTAAGCATTTCTAGGTCTGTATTAGCCTGAAAGTGTTGTAGGTTTTAGTGTGTAAAACTCCAGCTGGCAAAAAAGACACGCCAGGGTTAGAAAGACACCAAAACAGAGATGACAGACTTGAGTAACCCTTGCGCAGTTGTAGCTGAAAGGTTCGTACTACCACAAACTAACTAGTAAAAATCTCAGCTCCTGTCAGTGAAGAGGGCCCCTTTTTTTCTCTGAGCAAAACAAGTGTCAGCTTTTGATTGTATAACACATGCTTGTTGCTACCCTGTCTGGAAGAGAAAAAAGCAACAAAAATAATATGTGAAATGCACCTAAGAAGAAGATAGCTCATGGTAATTAAGCAAAATCAAGCATGAACGTGGGATAAATTAATTTTGATGATGTTAACATTCAAAATATTGCAGCCGAAATGCACAGTTTAATACAAATTACCAGGAGCAGTACATTGATGTTCTACAATTCCTGGTTAAAACTCTGTCTTCTGGGTTGTATCATACATGCTATGAAGATGGCACTTGGCTTGCTATTTTATTGCAGTGATTTCGCCTATGTTTTAAGACAAGACCAGTAAATTTTTTTTTTTTTTTTTTTTTTCCCCCCCTCCCAGAGTTGCTTCTGTTTAGCATAGCTCTATTCTTCTAGTTGTTCAGCTGTGTCAGTGCTTCCAGCAGAGCTGGGTAGCCTGAGTCTGGCATTTCAAAACATACATGTATTTCTATCCCCTAGAGTTCAAACTGATGTGACAGAATAAATTCTGTCCTCGGTTATACTATGCAGTTCCTTATTTTGGATTAGCAAAGCTTCTCTGACCAGTAACAATGAACTACGTGTCTTCTGTTGCTTAATATCATCTGTTCTGTAACTGCAGTGGAATTGCATGAGGCTGAATTGACTGATTGCTCCTACACTGGTTTTATGCTTTTTGTAGTTAGTGAGGTAAATGAAGTGGCTCCCTGTGGTGATGAGATGAAGTCCTACCATTTGAACATAAGCCACAGCTATAGGAAATGTAGACTATGCACATGTTCTAAATGTTTCTCCTATGTTTTTTAAGATCCATTATGGTCAGCCACAAGGAAGTGAGGCTGCTCTGAAGTAAAACTTTTACATTCTCAGATAACTGTTCTGTCCTGATGCCAGCAGTTTTGTGTTTGAAAAGTAAAAAAAAGTCAAGTACCTGAAGGATCATGCTTCTAATGCAACATACAGTCTTGAGAATCTAAAAATTAAGAGGAAGAAAGAAGAGTTGTGCCATTTGGCACTGCGTGGACATCAGCCTGATGGTTCTGGGATGATCCGAGTCTCTTTAGGCAACATGGTCTTTATTTGTTATCTGTGGAGAGCATAGGAAAGAAAGTGCTTTGTCCCACTGAGTTGTCTTGCTTTCTAGCTGAAACACTCATCGGATCAGGACTTTCCTAACCATAAAACTGTCAGTTCTTCTAAAACATGGTTTTATTAGTTAAAACTCAGACAGCACTGTGATACATGCTTAGATTTGTTCACGAAATGCTGGGAAAGCTGTACCCACAAGCCAGTACTCAACATATCTAGTTTTCTTCAGTGCTTTCATTATTTGTGTGTCTTTTCCTCACTTGTTGAGTGCCACTGACTGTGTCCTGGTTTTTAACTGCCTTATAGACAACAGCTTAATAAAAATCCATTTTTTTGTTTGGTGCTCTTCCTTATATTAGATGGAAAGGGAGTTACATATTAAACATTTTGAGAATAAAAACCCCAGCATTTCAACTTCATGCATAAGCATCTCCAAACTGTACTTTTCTTGGGGGTATGGCATGCTGTTTTATATGAAGTTTAGAAATCTTCCCTGAAAAGAAATCTGGCTCTGAATAATGTGCACAGGCAGTCTGTACGTTGCCACGTAGCTGGTAGCTCAGTTTCATGAGCAGCAATGCAGAACCCTTGACCAACGTTCACGGACTTCTTTTTCCTTTGAGAACTTGCAAACTGGAGTACATCAGTTATTGTCTCGTACCTCAGTGCCTCTGTACCGCCTCTGGCTGTGAGTGGCTATGCATGAATAATTTAGAAGAGGAATTTGAATCATTCTGAGGATACATACAATCCATCTTATTCAAATTTCACAGACACAGTTGATGGATTTATTTTAGGGGTGATCTATGGGACTATGACGTTATTCCTGTGGCTCCATAAAAACTCCTTGTACAGCAGAACTGGAGAAAGGTTTAGGGGGCTTTTTTTGTCTGTTTTGGTGGTTGGTTTTTTTGTGGTGGTTTGGTTTTGGGTTTTGGGGTTTTTTTTGAGCAATACAATAAGGAAGTAGTGTTCAGTTTACTTCTAGAAGCTATCTGTGCCCTCTAATTTTTTTCTTCAGAAAAAGATACGTTTATGTGCAAAATCTTATTACTTATATGGTTTCGTAAAACAGCATTGAAAGCAATAAGGGAAAATGCAAAACGCATAATTTGATGATTTGCCATAATAAAAAAGCATTATAGTATTTAAATTGCAATTTTCATGTAATTTGATCTGATTTAATGGCATTTTTTAATACTTGCTTCTCTGTCATTTATCCAGTGAAGTAAATGCAAAATGCTATTTGAAAGCTGCTAAACAGCTAAGTATCTCTTTACGGTTATCTAATCGAAATGACACTAATCACAGGCATACTCGCTTGAAAAAGGCTGTTTGGGAGGGAGTATGATTGTTTGAGAACTTCTGAAGACAATGCACTTAATCTATGTCTTTTAGTCTCTTAAGGATTGTGAACGAGTAGAAGTTGTTCTTGCTCATGCAAACACTTACTTTGAGCAGATTTACTCACTAAGTATAAATAAATGAGATGTGTTAACAGTGCAGCATTAATAGCACAGCAAAGTGCTGAAAAAAACTTTAAAAACTATTCAGTTCAGCCTGGATGTATTGTCTTCAGCTAGCTCAGCAAAGCCTTTTGCCTAAGCTTGGTTTGTCACTAGATACTGTGAGGTAATAGTGGCTGATTATTAAAAAAATAGTAATAATAAATCAGTAACCGCTGTATGTCCCAAAACCCACAAACACGATAAAGATAGTATGTAGTTCTAAATGCAAATTTGCCCATCTGTTCTTTGAGGATCAAATCTTGCCTTCTGATAGGAGCTTTCCTCTAGATTTCAGCAATATCAAATATGGCTTCTTTTGTAAAGCCAGCTGTAGCTGTAGTAGAAGGAAAGCTTTAATTTTTCCTACTTCGGGAAAGGCTGGAGGGTTTTTTTTACATAAAAAAAAGGATACTAGAGTTGAGATCCACAGGTAACAAAGATCAAAAAAGACCAAGGTGAAAATTGCCTGCGTACTACTGTAATTACTGCTACCAACTGTCATACTATCATACAATACCATACCAAGTGATTTCAGGTTTGTGAAATAGTCTCAGATAATGCAGAAAATCTCTATCGAGCTAACTTCTGTTTTAACAAATTCTAACTTCTCACATGCCAAACAAACTTTCAAACTGGAAAACACTAACGCTTCTTCAGTTTTATTCTTGCATTTCTGCATTTTTGGGGATCCATTACATACCCAAGCAGCAAAATAAATGCTTACCAAATCTTTTTGTGGTATCTTAGAGTGTCTTTTTCCTAAGCTTCCCCAGTGTGATTTCTGTACTAAAAATCCTATAAAACATTTTGTGATACTGAACCCAATTAAAGCTCTCAATATTTTATCAACTAGAGCTGCTTTAATATCTATTTGTGTAGCAGTTCTGCATATGGAAGGAAAATCTGTATTAACCCATCCACGGGAATTTGATTTTGCATTTATTCTGCAACATCTTGATTGCTGGCCAATCTTGCAGACTATCAGTAACCACGTTTGTTCTTCCACAGTAATGTTGGGAAAGCAAGTTGTAGTTTATTTGGAATAAAGCAATTTTTCCCAATGTACTGTGAGCAGCCTCCAGTAGCCACATTCAGAATTAATTTTTTCTGGACTCATTCCAAGTATTCTTGTGAAGGAACTCTTGTAGTTGTTTGCATCAGGTTTCTATTATTTGCTCACTTCTCGGTAACCATGGAGGACAGCAGCTGCCCACGGTATTTGCAACTGCTTCCTTAAGGTACTAGCTTTAAGAGAAAAATTCGTAACACAGTTTCAGCTGATTTAAACAACAACAAATAACGGTTGTTATTTCTTTGGTGATGTGAACATATTCCATGGCAGATAATTTTTTAAATCCTTTTTTTAACACCCTAAAACGAACAAGAATTTAGAAATACAAAGACTTTTCTCTGATAGTAGAAAAAATATTTATTTTTCTTCCTTCAGTCAACTTGGGGGCCTAAACTACACAATTTGGGATATTCCAGCACTAAATACGCAGCATGAATAGGAGGTGCTCAACTTGCACCTTTGCAAGGTTGTGGAAGGAGACTTGGAGCGGTGCAGGTGTGTGATCCACAAGACTGAGCACAGCACAGGCCAGAGAAATAACCTTGCAGTACTCGATGAAAAGAGCTTGATGGGGAATAGCTTCCCATACTGTTTTAGCATGCTCATGAATGTCGAGATTCCTGGAATATGGTTTTCTGAGTGTTCTTTTCAGCAGTTATTGTGGATCCCAGTGTAGCGCTCTCTTTCCTTCCAGACAACAAATGAGGATGAAAGGGGAATTGGGACTGAAAAAAAAAAAAAAGAAAAAAAAAGGGAGGGTAGAAGAACGAAGCCTGAGACAGGAAGATCAGACAGTAAAAAGATCAGGAAAAGCAAATAAAAACCAAGTGTGTAAGAGGAGTGCTCTGAGCAATGTTTACCTACCTCATAAACAGCTTACTAACATATTTAAAATAATTGAAAATCTCAGCTGAAGTTCATGTAAAGTACAAGGCGCTATCAGCAGTCATAAAAAACCAAAGCAACTTTCATGACTAAAGCATTTTGATAGCCACCGTACTGTAAGGTACCAGCGCACTCTACAGTATTCTGGTGACTTTTGTGAATCCCTGCTACTGTTGCTGTTTTCAGCATGAGATCTGACAAGCCCAAGGCCTGTAGGACAGTGAAAAGTTTCTTTTTATTTCTTGCACCCAAACAAAGAAAAAAAAGCATTTGAAGTTTTTTTGCTGAAATTTTCCATCTTCTCATTCAGACTTAAACGCCTCAGAGAAACTTTGCTAGTTGGCAAACTTACTAACAGGTTATGAACTTCTCAAAGAATGTGATGAAGAGTCATCCCTTCTCCAAGGCAGCAACACTGAGCTGAAAGTATGGGTGATGTGCCAGGCCAGGATTCCTCTTCCCGGATCAGAATTCCCCGCACACAGCCCTCCAAACCTGTTCAGATCTCCATCGGTTGACACTGCATTGAGCAGGAGATTTTTCCATGGGTCAAAGACGAAGAGGAGGGAGGAAGGAATAAGGGCAGCTTCCAGCTGACACCAGCACACAATGTTAAGCAACAAGCATTTTCAGTTCTTTCAGGATAGCTGGTAACAACTTATTTTGGTCATTTGCTGTGTGCTGGAGGGGGGGGGAAGGGTTGACTGAAATGGTAAATATTGCTCTAATGATAAATGAGAGTCTTGCTACGAGTTGCAGAAAGCTACAAAGGCACACCAAATGAATGTTTTTACGGTTGCAACATCAAACCCGTGAGCATTAGAGCTTGGATTTACGATTGCCTTAATAACTCTTTTTCTGCCCCGCTGTACGTGCTTTACGATACAGCCTGCCCGCTCCTCCTCTCCCACCCTGCTTTAACCGGTGCGTGGGCAGTCATAAATGAGGCACTGCTTCTTTTTTTTGGCATGTGCTCAGCATTAGGATAATTCCTTGGTAGCCTTTCACAGTGTAATGTTCACTTAGACACCATCAGGTGTCAAAAGGTTTACAAGCTTGACAAGGACTGGAACCTCCTCCTCGTGTTTTAAAATCGACTTGTCAGCCTTTGAACTGGTTCCAAGCGTCCTCCCGGCTCCTCCCGTGTCCCAGGCGGCGCGGGTGGGACAGATTAAAACCCTGGGAAAGGGTTTGCCGGCGAGCTGTGGGGCTGGGGTCGCTTTCAGCCCGACCCGTTGGCTGCTGAGGCGCAGCCCCCCGAAGGTTACAGGGGAGGTTACAGTCGGTCCTTGTCCTGGGCCCCGGGGGGGGGGTCCTGTGTGAAATGCGAAGCACGCACCGAATGACTTTTTTTTTTTTTTTCCCCGTGTGAAAAGGGGAAAGAGGAGTTCGGGA
Source organism: Haliaeetus leucocephalus (assembly GCF_000737465.1). Classification (NCBI taxonomy): domain Eukaryota; kingdom Metazoa; phylum Chordata; class Aves; order Accipitriformes; family Accipitridae; genus Haliaeetus; species Haliaeetus leucocephalus. Next base: position 1,991,967 of record NW_010972609.1, read on the forward strand.
CGGCAGTGAAGAAAACTAGAAGCCGTGGAGCTCCTCGTAGGAGCCGCAGGCGCTCTGCGGCCCCCGGGGGAAGGTGAGGGACGCCGTTCCTGGGCTCTCAACCCCGCGCCGTGGCGGCTGCCCGGTCCGATCCGGCCCGGCCCGGCCC
>NW_010972609.1:1992286-2041159 GCF_000737465.1 Haliaeetus leucocephalus
GGGTAAGGGCGTTGTGGCGGGAGCCAGCTCTGGAAGGAGCGTAACGGCGTGGCGGTTTGGCCTGATGGACCTTCACCACGTCCCTTCTGCCCTTCCGTGTCCCTGGGCCGAGTGAAAGGATTAGGCTCTTGTCAGGTGGTTGTAGCTGTGCCGTAAACTAATTTCCTTATTTGCATTAACGCAACTTGACAAGTGTAGCGTGTGGGTCTGGTGAAGAGGGAGGTTTGGTGCACGGTGTATAAATACCGTTTGTCAATAGATGTTTTGTCAACCAACAGTGTAAAAACCATTGCCATGGACCTCATCGACCTCATATGCACAACTGTCATAGTGCCCACGGGGATAAAGATCTACTGGTGCTACCGGGACCATATCCGATTGTTGAAGACCCCAGCACCTGTGATATTGTCAAGGCTACACAGTAAGTGCATGTTCTGTGTGTGCAAAACGTTGAAGCAGATGTGAGCGTCCTCGAATGTGAGCCAGGCTGGATATTTTTGCAAACCAGAATTTTACAGTTCTGTTTTCTCCCCGGACTGAAAGAAGAAAAATCACTTAAAGGCACTATTGTAAGTATTTTTATCATAAATAATGGTATCTCAACCAGGTTTGTTAGGTAGAAAATTCTACTCACCAAGGCTCAGCCCAACTCTTTTTGCAAGACTTCCATCAAATGCAATGTGGAATTTGCTCAAGTAGGAACTGGTACATGATGCTTAACTGAGATTGACTTTTTCTTTAGTATGTGGCTGTCTCTAAACTGGCGGATTCTTAACAAAACTTCACAAATGAATGATAAGTAATTTTTTTTTTTATCATTTAAGGTATGGAATAGTAGAGCGGTGCAAAGAACTGGTAGAAGCAGGATATGATGTTCGACAACCAGACAAAGAAAACGTGACTCTTCTTCACTGGGCGGCGATAAACAACAGACAGGAGCTGGTTAAGTAAGCTCTAGAGTCCTTGTGAAAGTAACACAAGTATTCTGCCACTGTTACTTATAATCACTTTGTTGCTATTATACTTCAAAACAGAGGAACATGCTGCTTGAGAAGAAAAGCATAAAATTCAAATTTTAACCCAGTTACCTTTATGAAAATGTCACTGAAATGTAAAGTTGCCACCGTTTCTTTATATGTGCAATCATGCAGTAAATGAAATCATTAGATTTTCCTGTGTTTGGTTTATTTTCTTTAACAAAGATTAAAGCTGATTTTATAAGTGCCTTGCTAATTACTGTATTTTTTTCTTAAACATTTCCTCGGAACAGCATCCTTTACTGCAGAAATACTCTTGTCTGTTTGCTTTTCTAGTGATTTTTTTTTTTTTTTTTTTAATTATGAGCTATTTACTACTGGAGCTATGTTATCCTTAGTATAATGTTTTAATATTTTATTAAGTCTGTTCTTAATTTATTGTGTTGCTGTTACACAGATATTATATTTCCAAAGGTGCAATAGTGGATCAGCTAGGTGGAGACTTGAATTCAACTCCCCTTCACTGGGCCATTAGGTATGCTGCTTGCAACTGCTAATTGTAAATCTGTTAGTATTAACAGTTATAGTAGCATTTCATGTAGCACAGCAGTGGCCATCTTACATCAAATTCTGTGGTATGTTCATTTTATTGAGGTATAAGGAATTTCACAGCATGTCCATAATAATGCTGAGATCTCTTCTCTGGTTCCTGGCAACTTTGCGGGCCACAAAGTTGTGTTATGTGAGTATCTCTGTTTTAGTCACTTGGGACTCACATTTCGAAGTTTCCCTTTGAAGGGATGAAACAGTACTGTTCAGACTTTGCCTCGTAAGTTCTGCCTTACCGGGCAAAGAAGACTTGGCTGTGTAAGGACGTTGAAGTTAGCTGTCGATGCTTATTATGGTACACTTTAAGTCGGAAGAAGTTGTGGTCACTGTTTTCCTCAGACTTCAGCCTGTCTAGCTAATATGCTTTCAGTTGTTTTAGCTTCTGCACTAGATGCCCTTGGTGTGCTCTCATAAGACTCAGTGCTGCCAGTCCTGGAGTGTAGAGCACAAGCATATAGCAGTAGGACAGGTGTAAGACTACCTTGTTGTTCAGGGGCATGTAGAGGGGTCGGTCGTTGGCCTTCATCTCCCAGTGGCATTAGCTTTTCTTCTTGTGCTCCTTATAGCTGCCACCACAAATGTGCAGTGTCTCTTCCTGGGTGACAGTAGCTATTGGCGCTTGCATATGTTTAATGCCTCTTTGAATCTGCTCTTTCTGCATCTGCTCCAGACTACATCTGTTCAACCTGATACAGTTTAAAGTCATACAACTTTGGCTTCTAGGACAGGACTTGAGTAAAATGACCAAAAGACCAAAGCACTGTTTGTCTGGAAAAAACATAACCTTAAATAATAATTCTGGGATAACTTCTCTGAGTGCAGATCCTCACACTGGAAGATCAGTGCTTTCTTCTGGGTTATCTTAGTCTTCTGCCAAACAAAGTTAGATACTTCTTCTGAGAGAGACTACTCACAGCAGAAATTACTGTAGAATAACCGTTGTATTCTAAATTAACAGTTTGCCTCGGACTGATGTGTTAAGGTATATATTTAATATAATTTTCTGAGATAAACTTTTAATTTAAAAAAAAAAAAAAAGCCATTTCCTGAATAAAACCACAAGAATCTGAAATGAAATTTTTTTTTGCGGGGTATCTATAAGAATTATTAAGGCAATGCTTTCATTAAAATTTCCATCTTTCTTGTCATCTCTAATTTCATTTCATGTATCGTTATAGACAAGGACACCTACCTATGGTCATGTTATTGTTGAAATGTGGAGCGGATCCCAGTCTTATCGATGGGGAAGGATTCAGTAGCATTCACTTAGCAGTGCTGTTTCAACACATGCCCATTATAGCTTACCTCATATCAAAAGGCCAGGTATGTTTAGATTGCAGAATTAACTGTTTTGTTTTCTGGATGATAAGCAGGTATTTGACAATTATTTCCCTGTGCCATAAGTTCAGAGAAACTTTGTGTGTGTGTGTGTGTGTGTGTGTGTTGGGTTTTTTCATACTCTCCCCTGTCCTTGTCATCCCTACCCCTACCCCTTCACATAAAATTCGGAGCGTTTAAGGAGAGTTGTTAAGATTATGCAGATTTGTGGTGCTGCATAAGTAACAACTGGCTTTTAAACCTGATAACAAAAAGCAGTATATGAAGTATGTACATCATGAAGTATTTACTATTTGATTACAGTTTTGCAATTAATAATCTGTGCAGTTGTCCATCAATTGAAGCGTGCAGAATAGATGATCAGACTAGGTCTGAATTTTTTATTAGAAATTTCTATATTTTCTGTAATTTTACATTGTATGCACTCTAGTTGATGTCTGCTTAGCTGACATCTGAAGTAAGCAGAATTAATGACAAGTGTAACAATTTGCTAATAAAAATGACAGTTCTATGATCAAGACTGTTTGAAACACTAAGTATTAAGATTTAAAGATTTGGTAAGTTTATTTTTGTTCTCATAGAGTTCTCTCTAGTAGAGCAACTGACTTCTGGAATGTAGGTATAGATGGTATATATCACCAACTTGAAGCTTTTAGCCCACGTCTTCTACTAAGTAATCCAAGTGATTGAACATTTCATTTAAGTAAATCTGCTCTAATGTAACAATGGGTGGAGGTGGGGAAGAAGGAAACCTTCATCGTGAAGAAGGAGGAAGAAAATTAGGTGATGCAAGTTAGATGTTTAAATAATTATGTTTTGAGATACACAATTAATTGATCCTTTTTTTCTTGTTTTAATAAACCAATTGTATGTACTCAGACATTCTGTTATGTATGTCCCTTTATACAAGGAGGATGGTTAACATTGCTTTACAAGGTACATTTTGTTTATAGCATTTCTGTGCAAAAGGGGACAAGAAATATGGTTAACGTGGTTCCCTTAAAAATATTCTTAGTGGAGACTCTCCCTTAAAAATATCCTTAAATGAGTGTTGGTTTCTTCGCTGGTATAATTTGGTTTCTTGCCATTTTCTTTCCGTTAGTGAAGCTAAGCCAGTTGTATAGCTCCGAATCTGACCATCTTACTCTGTTTCCTGAAATCACTGGTAATCACTTGCTTGTTATCTTTTTCTTATACTTAGAACGTAGACACGACAGACTTCAATGGGCAAACGCCTTTAATGTTATCAGCGCAAAAAGCAGTTGGGTAAGTAGTGAATAACTTAAGAAGACTCTATTTTTTTGTACCCACAAAGCAGTGAGGTGAATTTTTTCTTATGAAATTTTTTGTTAAACAGACATTTCTTTCCCTTTCAGTTGTGCTACAATATGCGGTATTTCAGAGATCAGGAGTTAGGAAGTAGCTGATTGAATATAGCAAAGAAAGTCAAAAGAACTCCTAAAAGAAGTTTAGGTTTGTGGCTGAACCAGCTGCAGCATTATTGTGCTTTCCCAGAAATGAAAATAAATGGAGGTGGATGCAGTACGATGCATTTAGAATAAACAAAATGTGGAGATGTAAGCTTATACACAGTGTTGTAGGAAGATATAATCTGTGTATATACCTCATATTTGTTAAAATGGTAAGATAACATAGTCTGGAGAAAAACTCTTGGGGCAGGTCCTGAATTATAAATGTGGATCTATTGTTGATAAGCTTGTTCTGAGGCAAGGCATTGTGTATCAGCTGTTATTTCACGGATGGGAACAGGGGTTTTTATAAGGTGTTCAAAAGCTTCATCTCCAGTATAGGTTATCTTCTGTTTGTTAACTTTTATAATTTATTTTCCTCTAGACCAGAGCCCACGAGATTTCTCTTAAAGTTTAACCCCTCTCTCAGTGCTGTAGACAATGTTCAAAAGAATACTGCACTGCACTGGGCAATAACATCAGGAAATACTAGTGCAGTGGATCTGTTGCTGGAAGCCGGTGCTAGCCTGGACATAAAAAATGCCAAGGTACAATTTCTTTCATGATACTTCATTCCATGTGGCATGAACATGTAAAATGAATTTAAAGAAAAACCTGACTCCTCTTTACGGTGGGTATGCTTTGCAACAGGGGTTGACTAAGAGCAGGTGTTCTTAGTCTTTCCCAAAAAGAATTAGCACCTTTCTTGTGGTGTGGCACGAAGTAAGAATGCAGAGATTCTTTGCAACTTTCGTTTAATGAACAGCCAAGCCTTTTGGTCACTCTGAACATAATTGTGTCCTTTGCAGATTCTTCTTTCCACCCCTTACCCATCCACCCCACCTGACACCTGTCTTTTTTTAAAGTTACATGTTTTCCATTTTAAAACATTGTCATGAGGAGTAATGTCTTTGGCGAGTTTTTCAAAAATAGTGTCTTGGTGTCCCTTGAGACTCTTAAAGCTTTTAAAAAGATATGTGTGTCATCCTGTAAAAACCAGTGTTTGACAATGCCTGTTTGTACGTTCAAAAGGGCTAGTCGCATATGAAAGTCTTCGTCCTAATATTTGTAAAAACTGATAGAAGTATAAATGTTGAAACTGTTGATTCCTATGACTATATAGATATGTTTGTACAGTGTACTTATTCAGGGTTTGCATATTAAGCTGTGCAGCTTTTCCATCTACTGCCTTTTTTTTTTATTTGTATGTGTGACATATTGCTGTTTGGTTTTAAAAAGTTAACATAAACAAGAAACCTTCCCTTTCAGTAAACATGTAACATTCTAGCAGACAGTTTAGCTTTCAGGTTATTGGAGACAGTCCAACAGATAACTCAAATGGATGCAATCTGGTTGAAAGTATCAGTTTTTAGAACTACAAAGCACTAGATTAAGCACATTAAAACTCTCAATTTATCTTATCCTTGCCTTAAAAGAAAGGCAGGGGGCACAGGAAGTAACTGCCAAGTTATTCTTGGTTTAGCTGTATTTATTTCTTGCTTCTGTTAAAAAGTAAAATGTTTATTTCTTTATGCACTTAACACATAAATATTTCTGTTGTTAAAGGGAGAGACACCGCTTGACCTTGCCTATCAAAGTCTGAATCGCTTCATGGTTTATATGGTAAAAGAGGAAGAAAGAATGAGAAGCAGAAGAAATAACAGGCTACTGAAAATAGTAGAGAAATATGAGGTAACTTCCTGAGTAGTAGCTAATGGAAGTAAAGCTACAGCATTCCATGTTTAGAATAATAAGCAGTTTAACTATTTTCTACCAAGAGAATCTTCTAAGGTTTCTGAAATTGGGTGCACAAAAATAAAATTCTTTAAAAGCATTTAGCAGTGGTTTGGGTGGGGGGTTTTGTGTTGTGTCCCCCCATCCCACTTTGGTGTATTGATGTGTCAGTTTGTCTTATCCACCTTGAGTCTTCAGCATTTGTTATTACATTAACTGAATACTTCTGAAGTATGTCCTGCTTGAATACTTTGTCATATTTTAACAGTAATAATTTTAATAGCTCTTCCTGCTGTTGGCATCTTCCTTGACATTGATGTGGGCCATAGGATACATAATGAACTTAAGTTCTGATTCTTGGCTTCTGAAAGGAGGTCTGCTTCTCTTCCTGCTATTTGGAATGGCTCTGTTTGTGAGGTTTGTGGCATTTTCTCTCTGTACGTGTATTTATTTGTTATATATGCCATATAAGGTATCTAATGCAGTGTTCTTTTCAGAGTTAAGTTTCACTTGGCAAAAAAAAAACCTCTTGAGAAATGGTTGCAGAGTGTGTGAAGGATTTCAATGTATGTACTTTTTAGAATGACCATAGAAATTGAATGTCTTCAGGTGTGCAAAATAATTTTCTCATCACTGAAAGATTTGAAAAAACACTAAAGTGTTTAAGCAGTCTGTTAGCTAATTTTAATGATAGTGTTATTGAAGGTCTGCACCTGGTAGACACTGAGATACCTATGCACAATGCTCAGAAATGTGCGTTATCTCAACTTCTCCTTCTGTATCTGTGACACAGAATGAATTTTAATGAACCATTCCTTTCCCTGCTCCCCAGACCTCCCAGTGTTATCCTAAGCTGTTTTGCAGGTTTTATGCTTTTTTCAACAGTTAACTGCAACAGTCAGTGTTCCTTGAAGCAGCAATGCTATCAGTGCGGAAACAGAGATCACACTTTTCACCCAGTGATACAGCTTTTCTGATGTATAATATTAGGCTGGAACAGAGCACTCTTCGGTTTTATTTTTGTATTGGTTAACCCCCTATGCATCTGGCTAAAGAATGTTTTTGAGTGACAATTCTTGATTGCTTTGAGAGACTTGAAGTATACTCTGTGTGTGAAGTTTTTAAAATAACAGAACAGATAGTTTATACTCTGTGGAGTTACATTTTAAATAAGTTTTTTAAAAATACTTTTGAATATTCTTTCAGGCAATGTGTGGGGCTCAAGAATCTGAGGTATCTTCCCACAGCATTTCTGCTAAGTTCAGCTTTTTGGATGTCCGTGACCTGGTTTTTCTGGTTCCTGCCCGATATCCTTTGTACTCAAGAAATGCAGCAGTACTCTCCTTACAGTTCCTAATAAATCTAAGCCTGGTCATGAAAATAGCAACAAGCAGTCCCAGATAATTCCAGGTGACTGTTAATGTCTGGTAGATTGGTATACGTTCATTGGGCAGGGGTGAAATAACTTTGAGTTTAATTTAAAGCTATATATAGACTAAACATCTGTACCTTCTGTTATCTTTAGCAGATATTTGTGTACAATTCTGCACTACTTCTTATGCTACTGGAATATCAAAATGAAAACGTCTTTGTTATAAACCTAATTGCCCCTGTTACCATCTCTGTGTGACTCTTTAATCTTCCTCACTGAGACTCTCATACAGTAATGTATTTTGGCATGTAGTATAACTGGATAACAAATGCATTAATAATTTTCAAAGCATCTCTTCTTTCTGAAATGACAAGGATTTGACAGTTAGTGGTATTCATGCTTCTGCTTTTAGAAACAACAACAAAACCCTCCCACCCCCACAAAAACCAGGGAACACATTTCTTTATGTCCCTCCAAAACAGAACTTCCAGTCTCCTGTCTATCTTTTTTCACAGGTTACGCTGCATCCTCAGTGTACAGGGCATTAACGTCTACCTTTCATTTATTTTCTTTGAAGAGGCTTTGCACTGATGAGTACAAAAATGTTTTAGTAGTTTACGCTTGCTTTTCAGTGCCCTACTCTTTAGTTACACGGGGGCATCTATTTATTTATTGATTAAGTTTTGTGAAAAGGCCTTTAGGGAGATACTTAGAACTGTAAATAATTTTCTACTAAACCAGCAATAATATATTGCTACACAATTTTAATTAATTTTTAATTACTTCATCCTTTAAGTGGCATTTTCTTTTGTACTGTTCCCAATTAAGATGTCCTTAATAGAATTATCAGGATTAACTTCGATGAACTGATCAAGTATATTCCCGCTGGGGATACATGCATATGCTTGTCTAAATGAAAATCATGTTATTCAGTGTTGCATTGTGAAGTTTTGTGGTTTTCCTGGTGTCATCTAAATTAAAAGAAAAAAATTCCAAAAATAGGGTTTTGAGTCAGACGCTTTGCTGAAGATCGTGAGCGTAGCAGTATTCTTGAAGGTCTAACCATAGCTTGGTGAGATGGGTGAGTAGTTTTGTTTCACTACGTAACCTTTTTTTCTCATTAATACCTTTTCCTTCTGGAACTGGTCATAGATCTGAGTGTTGTAAAAGCGTTCAGTATTTTAGCTTCCTATATTACGTCTGAATGAAAATCCAGCCACTCTAATTAAGGACTACTCTCAGTTCCAAAAAACAATTGAAATGCAAATAGACAAATCTGCAGGAAATCATTTTGACTTACATTGGTGTTAATGCATGGTCCTGCACATGGGTCGGGGCAATCCCAAGCACCAATACAGGCTGGCCGATGAGTGGACTGAGAGCAGCCCTAAGGAGAAGGACTTGGGAGTGTTGGCTGGCGAGAAGCTCAACATGACCCAGCAAAGTGCGTTTGCAGCCCGGAAAGCCAACCGTATCCTGGGCCGCATCAAAAGAAGCGTGACCAGCAGGTCGAGGGAGGGGATTCTCCCCCTCTGCTCCGCTCTGGTGCAGTTTTGCGTCCAGTCTGCAGTACTGCATCCAGCTCTGGGGCCCCCAACGTAAGAAGGACATGGACCTGTTGGAGCGAGTCCAGAGGAGGGCCATGAAGATGATCAGAGGGCTGGAGCACCTCGTCTATGAGACAGGCTGAGAGAGTTGGGCTGTTCAGTCTGGGGAAGAGAAGGCTCTGGGGAGACCTTATAGCAGCCTGACAGTACCTAAAGGGACCGACAAGAAAGCTGGAGAGGGACTTCTTCTTCCAAGGGCCTGTAGTGATAGGACAAGTGGTAATGGCTTTAAACTGAAAGAGGGTAGATTTAGATTAGATGTAAGGAAGAAGTTCCTCACTGTGAGGGTGGTGAGGCCCTGGAACAGGTTGCCCAGAGAAGCTGTGGATGCCCCATCCCTGGCAGTGTTCAAGGCCGGGTTGGATGGGGCTTGGAGCAAGCTGGTCTAGTGGCAGGTGTCCCTGCCCATGGCAGGGGGATTGGAACTAGATGATCTTTCAGTTCCCTTCCAACCCAAACCATTCTATGATTCTATTATAGGTGCACCTTGCAATTGCATTGTAACAAACACAGCTATAAGACTGGTAATAGACAGTGCCAATATTTCATAATTCATTATCTTGATATTAATTAGAGCTACTTTGCAGTGGTTTTAGTTTGTAAGACAAAACAGCCTTGAGGTTGCAGTACTTTATTTTTTTAAGAGTTACGTACACTGCAGTTTATATAGTAGCTGAATGATCACTGGAGATGGAATCCAGGTTTGGGCTCTCTGACTGCTCCTTGATGGCATCATGGCCAGTTTTTTAGGAATCCGTGCTCTCCAGTTCAGTGCTTGAATTTAGTTGGTATAAAAATTCACCCATTCCACATTCTTCTGTTGCTGTATGGAGGTAGTTAATTTTGACATGTTTTTCTCCCCCTTTCACCTGACTTAGAGGTTTTTTTTAGTCCATAGTATAAAAGTTCCGTTCCTAATGACTGTATATCCTCTCTCATGTATAATAAGAATTTGTCTTCTAGAGAACTTGCAGCAAATAACTATATATAGTGGTATAAGAATATATTCCTTAACCTGAATATTACGTGTAACCGATACAATTCTTGAAATCGCTGTTGTGTTCAGCTTGGTGGGTCTTCTTTGTTATTTCTATAAAACTTGGAGAACTGATCCTGGATATGTTAAGACTTCAGAAAAAGAAAGAAAAGAGGTAGGTGATTTTGTAAAAACAAATGGAAGGGCTAACCTGGTGCGACACATACGTACTTTTGGTTGATGTGTTTGTCATCAAGTTCAGCTTAGTTAAACTTGAAAGCAATGAAGTACTCTTCATTCTTTTAACAGTTTTTAGCACTGTCATTGACCAACATAGATTGTAGATGTTTTCTCCTCTACTGATTGTTTACTTATCTTCATCATCCTGTGAGAATTTCCTTGCCTCCATCTTCTCACTGAAATGTGGGCTTTGGACAAACATTGTACAGATCTACTGATGTTTGTGATATAAATACACATAGAACTTCACTTAAATATAAATTTTGTATGGTTTTCACTCCAGCTGTTTAAGGTTAGAAAGAGAGATTCACAGTGCTTTCCTACAATTTTCCATGCTCATAAGACATACCAAAGGCTAGAAATGACTTAAATTTTGTCAGATGCTTTGAAAATGCTTATAATAGTTTGATTTTTGTGCTCAAGCACATTGTGCTGTTTCCTTGCTCTATTTTAGGATGGTGAAAAGAAATCATGGCCAACCAGTCAGTAGAGAATTTAGTATTTCCTTAATCCCCAACCTGTGGATTAAGGAAAGCATTTTGTTTGTGATCTCATTACTTTCCATGAGCTTGTATTTCTTCAGATTGCCAGGGAGAATAAACTGTAGTTTTAACTTGTTACCACAGAGCTAGTAACCTTTGTGTATCTAATACTTCTAAAGGAACAGTAAATATAGCAGCTCTCTTCATCGCTCTGAAGTCTGACTGACTATATCAGAGGTACCTTGTATCTTAATATGATCTCATTTTTTTTAAAGGATATTTCATTCACATTATTTATTAATTTTGGCAACATAGAGATACTTTTTCTGAATAATCCTGCATGAATGAAGTTGTATTAGTCTTTGCTGTTCTATCTTTTTCATGGACCTTTTTAAATAGCAAGTACTTATTCCTATTAATGCTTGGCATTCAAAATGCTTATGAACTGCAAAAGGCCTAATGTAAAAATCTTCATAGATCCCCCTGAAAATGTGATCCAAATGCAAGCACAAATTACTTTGTCTTTCAGAACATTGTAGCTCTTGCAGAAGCAGGTTGCTTGGACTTCAGAACATTTTGCACATTGTGTCTTGTAAGTGAGGCTTTGGGTTTTTTTTTTTTCTTTTTGAACCTGGCTTTTTACTCAATAGTGCTGTAAAAAAACTTTTTCCTCTTTGCTTGGCATGCAAGTGTTACATGTGTGGTTTGTCCTATATTACTTAAATTTATTTCATTCTTTTAGAGTGACAAAAGAGATGCTTTAAGATCCTTGGACTCTAGTCTTAATAAAATACTAATTATTTCCATCTCTCTTTTTTGTAAAATTAGGGTGGATAGTTCTCATCTATGTTCTGTGTTGTGAGGTCTGTTATACAGTAATTGTACAAAGTATGATGGTGCCCGTGAGATGGGCTAAACTTTGAGCAAAATAGATGCTTTTGCTATGAGTGTTCTTTTCCTTCATCCTCAACTAGGTAAGGAAGCCTTTGAGATCTATGCATTGTCTCGCTTGTGATTCATGTGTAGCCAGATACGATCACCATTCTGTGTGGATTGGACAGTGTATAGGTAAGAGTGTTTATCAAATCTGAAAATACCACATATTTTGAAAGTTGCAGAAATAACATTTATCTCCTTAGAGAGAGAGCACATCTGATAGAAGAATACACAGTTGATAACTGAAGGTGTTACTGGTAGGTGCCAGAGAGAAATTAGATTGCAGAGACAAAGGCAACTAAAATGATTAAAGAGATGGAGCGGTCACCCTAAGAGTAGAGGCCAAAAACTCTGGGACTTTTTATTTTGAATGAAGAAGGGATGGGGGATATGATGGAGACTTTAAAAACAAACAAACAAACAAAAGGCAATTGAAGGTGGTTGCTAAAGTGAATGCGGAACTGTTATTCACCAAGTACATCATACTAGAACTAGGGGAGTCTCAGTGAGAATAGCAGTTGGATTTAAAATTGGTAAAGAAAAAATGTCTTTACGTGGCAGGTAGTGAAATTTTAGAACTTGCTGCTGTAGGGGTTTGCAGATACAGGCAGTATCAGAAGGTTCAGAAAGGGATTAGACAAGCTTTTGGACAATGTGTCCAAAAGCAGATACTGAAAGAACTAGACAAGTATGCATACTTTGACATTTTAATGCAGTAGCTGTGGATGAAGAGAACGAACTCCAGAAAGTGGCCAGGCTCGTTTGTCCTCCTGAACTAATGTTGCCTATTGTCGCTGTTAGAGACCGTGAAGTGGAGCAGCTGGACCACCGAGATAACCCCGTAGGGCATTTTTTAATGTTCTTGTGTCCTTTGAGAAACTCCCTCCTTCTCCCTTTCTGTCTCATTACTGGTGATGCTCAAGATAGAAAGGTTAGAGATTTACATCTGTAGCAATATATTTTTAGCATATTCTTTGGCCAATAGCTTTTTTGTAGTGTTAAATACTTGGAAATGTTTTTATAGTGTTTGCTATTTACAAGGTGGTGAGACATCCTTCTGATGAATTGTTTCAAAGCTTTGAGCAATACTGGTTGTCATTTAAAGAAAAATAATTGTGTATCTTCATGTAACAGTTTCTCTGACAGAAGTCTGGGGGGTGTTCTTTTGTATGTTTGCAATTCTGAAGCACACAAAGGTCAAACAATTAAATTGAATAGCTTAGATTTTTCAGTCATGTGAGACAATTGTACTGTGCATGGGGAGAGTTGTGGTTGCATAATTAGTCCTCATATAGCTAAAACAGCTGAAGGTGTGCTCTGAAGAGACAAATCCTGGTTGACTTTATCAGAACTAATTCTATTATATAAATTGGGATGGCTTACAGGAGACAGCTGAGAAAGAGATCAGTCTCGTCAAACTGTCTTGAGGATAGCAGAGGTAATAATAAGAAGTGGGTTTGATTCTTTTTATTCCTATTAACTAAAGGGGAAATGCAAGTACTGCTGGATTTGAAAATGTCAAACTTTTTTTTTTGTTTGCCTTAAATACAGGCATTGGGAACCATTGTTACTACCTATTGTTCCTGTCTTTCCTAACTATGACCGGTGTCTGCCTGCTTTATGGAACTCTTCTGTGTATGTATCCATGAATTTATTTTAATTTAGCTTTCAAGCACATGTGTGTGTGATCTTTATTTTTCAGCATTTCATTTCCAGCAAGTGTAATTACACTGGTGCAAATGATACCATATTTCAGCAATGATGTTATGTTGTAATTCTGTCTTTAAATGAAAATATATCGTGACCGAGTCTTTGGTCAAATATCTGATTACATTTGTGTTGAGTGGAAACTAAGATACAGCTCTGGTGGGATGTCCATTGGAAAATATGATGTCAGAAAGCTTTTTTATTAGAGTTGAAATAAGGAAGCCATGGGGAGGAAGGTCAGGTTGCAGGTTCTAGTCTGGATACTCTTTACTGCAGTAGAAAATAAGTTTGTAAATACATTATTGAAAAGGCTTTATTGATTTTACTATTTGGAAATATCTCTATTAAACACTTTGAAAAGTTTTGTTTGTTTGTTTTTAATGTAGTGATAACTTTGAAAAGAGGAGAACTGTGTATCTCATTAATAAATCCAAGCTGTTACTTTGGAAAATTAAGAAATTTCTTGGAGGATGCAGGAGAGTCCTTATTATGTAGTTCCTTAGGATGAATTAACATAGCACTAATCTTTTGACTAAAAAGTAGAGAGTGTTCATTTTATTTTACGTTACTTCACATTATATTGAAATGAGTCAATATTCAACATAGAGTGAAGTGAGCCAGCGATGGCAGTGGAGGACACAGGACACTCCTGTGAACATGAGTTGCTTTCCTGTGTTTCAGTGGTGGTCTTAACATATGCAAAAAGCACGTTATTTTCTCCATTTCCTGTGTGTGAAGGAACATGGGAGGAAAACCTCTTTATTGTTCTACTGACATAGAGGCAAGAAAAAGTTGCTCTGCTTTTAGTTGTTTGGGGTTTTTATAGATTAAAGATGTGTGGTAGTTGGACGTTCCAGTTTACGTCTATTTAATAGTGGTAAAATACTGCTTTCTTGGCATTGTCACCATAATGTCGTCTTTTGTTGATGGTTGTGTTTAAGATAATTGATAAATTCTTATCCTAAAGTTACAAATAAGCATGAAGCAAAATTTCAGAAGTCTTGACAATGAGTTATTTCAGTATTGCTAGTTAACGTAAAAAAAAAAAAACAACAAAAAACCAGAAAGTACCTAGCTAGTGCCTTGAATGTTCCTACTGTGGACTAGAATGCATAATGTAAGGATCATGCAGCCAGAATAGCAAGCAGTCATGCATCTATGTGGGTGCTTTTAAGTGGGAACGTGATACATTACACATGATATTTCTAGAGCATATTGCTATATAATATGCATTCTATATTAAACACATAATTAACTGATTATGCATCTTGTCAGATTGGTCAAGCCATTGTGCAACAAGTTACCATCAAGATGGAGCATGGGTGTACTTCACACAGATAATATATTGCTCTCCGTGGGTTTCCTACATCTTTGCAGTAGCCTGTTTTCATACTGTATGGGCTGCATTGTGGCTAACTGTTCAGCTTTATCAGGTATTATTTTGCTTTGGTTTATGCTCGTTTCTTAATTTAAGAGTCATCATATTAAAACTTTTCCTTAGATGATTTGGTCCCATAAAAACTTTGTGCCTGCTTTTCTTGACTAATTAATGTCACAGGTAGGTGCTTTTCTTAAATCTCAGGGCAGTCCTTTAAGTTTCACGGGTACTTGTGCACTCAGCATTCCCGTATTATAAATAGGATCACAGTCTGCAAATCATTCCTATAGCTGAGTTCTCAGTTTACTACTCATCAAAAATTCCAGACCTATAAAAAGATGTATTTAAGGCAAGAAACTTATTTGACTAATAGAACTGGTATTACTGCCCCCAAAATGGCAAAAAAGCTCAATAGCACAATTAGACCTGAATTGAAAATTCTATGGCAGAGCTCAGCAATGCGTCATTAGACTGTATTAAATCCCATTGCTATAATAAAAATATATGACCTGGATTTTATCCTGATGAGGACTGTCACATTTCTTGCTTATGTTTTTCTCAGGGAGAGCTTGGCTATGCAAACAGGACTGAGAAGAGCTGTCTTAAAACATCTAGGAAACAGTTTGTTTAGCAGCTTTTAGGAAAGATGTGTCATTTGAATATGTGTTGAGCATACTGAGCTAAAGTCTTGTTTTACATCTTGTTTAAAAAAAAAAAAACAATAATCCACAATTTTAAATGTGTACTGCTAGATTTCTGTAATGTCCAAGACACTGAGATATCATGCTGGAAAAAAAAAAAGAATCTAGGTAGGATATTTACAGTTAACTACTGTGTTTTGTACCCAGTCATTTGTAAATGTACTGCTTTATGATACTTAGCGTGTCATTCAGCAAAGGACCCTTGCAGCCATTTATAAGGGCTTATAAGATTTATGTTGATAAATAAGAAAATGGAAAAAGGAATAGGTAAACAAAAATGCAGAAAACCCCCATAAATTTCATTGTAGAACTTGGTGAAAGAAGACATGGAATCAAGAAAATGGAAAAGTTATTGTTGAGTCTCTGATATCTACTTCATCTCTTTTGCTGAGCTACTTTGTCTTTTTCAGGGGAATTTTTTCTACCAAATTGTGTGGTAGTATAGACAAAGTCTGAGGAAATAGGTGCTTAACTGCTATAGATCTTATATTTCTACACACATCTGTAAAAGTACCATCTTTACAGTCATCCCAATTAAGCTTGCCTTCTCAGTGGAAGCGTTAATGTTACAGCTTGCTGGGTTCTGTTTTAGTCCAAGTGACATTTAAAACATACTTCTCAGTCGTAGTTACTTATTTGTTAGATATGGCCAACCTCTTCCCCTCCCCCCCTTCTCAATAGTATCTTTTGTTATCACCGTAATTTTAATTTGTGATGTTCACATTTTAACCATTACTTACATTTTCCTTTTGGTAAGATTGCATTCTTGGGATTGACCTCGCATGAAAGAAGGAGCCTCCTGATACAGAGAAGATCTTCTAAGCATCCTATTTCACTCAGGAGAACTCCATACAAGTGAGTATTAATGAATAGTGTATTTTAAGCACGTATCTTTTCAGCAGTGATTTGTCTCACTGCTTCATAAATGCAAAAAAGTGGTGGTCTATGGACATGCTAGTCATGCCTTTCATGAATTGTGTTAAGAGGAGGAAATGGACCTCATTTTCCCTGCTGAGAACTTCCTTTGCCCTAGGAAATAAACAGCCAGTGTAAGAGCTACTGGGGTTCTTGCTGCATGGCTGTGTACATTGGAGAAAGATGTGTCAAAATCAGTCCGTAATGTTAATCAGTAGACACTATTTTGGGGCTGAGGGGGTGTTGTCCTTTAATTTGTTCATCAGTCTCTGTGTCTGTTCTGTAGGTTCAGAAAGAGAATTAAGGTATGAGCTGGCCCCTGTCTGGCTTCTCTTGCAGTATTTAGCTCAATAGAGAAATTAGTACCAAGGTTTCCCTCGTGGTGAATGTGTATTTTTGATGCTTGCAATCTTCTTTTCTTAGGTTTATTAATGGATATTTCTCTCCTTTTCAGTCTTGGATGCTTCCAGAATCTTGCAGACTTTTTTCAGTGCAGTTGCTTTGGTATGTTCAAACCCAATGTAGTTGACTGGACCAAGCAATACAACCTTTTTCATCTGGCTAAGGAGAAAAATGTTCATTCTGTATGAAGCTTTGCTTAATTTTAAAACCATTGAGCTGAAAGCTAAATAAAACTGGATATTTTGTTAATTTTTACAGATTCTTCTGAAGTTGCTTGGTTTTATTTTTATTATTGTTTCAAATATTAAACCCATCTTGCACAAGCTACAGCAGGTTTGTATATGGAACAATCACTATGTGTATATATAGCTTGAGCTGAAACTATTTGAAATTTTGTGTGATGAGATGACACTAGGAATATATATTTTTAAAGGTAAGTTTTTTAGGGCAGAACTTCAAACCCTTTGCTTTATTTTGCAGATAATAAAAGAAAACTACATTTGAAAATTAAGGGGAATGTTCATATTTAAAAATTTAATATTACAATTACCCTGCAATTTTATTGCTTATGTTGTGAAAACCTCTATAAAAATCTTTGTATTCAGAGGATTTACATGTAATAAAACAGAGCTTTCATGCTTCTAAGTGTATTTTTACAGACTGAAATAGATTCAAGGGATATGTGACCAGTGAGGTATTTAAGAACAGGTACGCACAAAACCTAAGAAAAAGCCTGACTCTTTGCCTTATGTTTTGCACATATACATGCCCTACTAGTGTATGAAAATGGGTAAGTTGATGATGGAAAATAGCAATGTATATAAAAAGAGGGAATTATTCCCAGCCGCATGCGTAGATCTTTAATAGCTAGATGTCAGCCATGTTCCCAAGAAAAGGCTACAGCGTCAGTCTGGAGCAGCCAGCTGGGCAGTGTGGTTTTGAATATATGTCAAAGTAGGTAATAATGAAAACCAGCAGGGAAACAGATCAAGATCAGAAAATTAAAGTTAAATATCATCTAGAACTGATGACATAAGAGTGAAGTAGTGTAACGAAACGCAGTTCTTATTGTTAAGAAATGGGAGATTTCATTCATCTTGTGAAATGCATTAATCTGCGACGTTGTAGAACATAAAGGCACAAGCAGATTCAAGTAAAAATAATGTGAAGCAATATCAGTACTTTATTGTAGCTTGAAAACATACGATAACAAAACTTACAACACTGTATTCTAAGAAAATGTTATTTTTCTTCAGAACTATCTACCTTTGAGAGAAAGAATTTCAAATCCTTTTTAATTGTCTCAAAGTGAATAACATCTATGTTGCCGTAACACAAAACGTCAACATGTTCAAAATGCCACTAGGAGATTGATAGAAATACAGATGGCATAACATTCTGAATGAAGGAAAATGCAGCCTAAATCAGAACACTCTGACCCTTGTGCTCCATAAGGTATTTCTATCTTAATGGGACCATATGCTCAGTCTTTAAAATTCCAGTCTAAAATGTGGTAAATACTAGTTTAAGAAGCAATAATGTTTCATGAATAACGTTCCTTGAGGTTTTTTGTCTTTATTTACTGTAAAACAAACATGAATCTTGTTTTATCGCTGTACCTTTTTAAGCTATTCTAAGAATTTCTTAAGATATAAGCTCACAAGTTTTTCCTGCAAGGTGGAAAATATTAAACAAATGCCCTAGGTTCTTAGCAATATGTGATGTTTAATGTTTTACTTGACAACTATCACTCTAGCACTTTGAGTCTATTGCATCCATTTCTTCTCATTCACACTCCTTCTTTTCCACTTGAGTGAGGCCACCAAACCCAATTCCTTTGGGACCGAAATTTTTTGCATAGCAAACTGCAAAAGAAGGAGGGAGGTAAATGGTATTCTGAATGTTTTCATGTAGAAGTAAATGACACTTGGTTTTAGTACTACTATCAAATTTTAGGTTAATAA
This sequence comes from Haliaeetus leucocephalus, assembly GCF_000737465.1. Classification (NCBI taxonomy): domain Eukaryota; kingdom Metazoa; phylum Chordata; class Aves; order Accipitriformes; family Accipitridae; genus Haliaeetus; species Haliaeetus leucocephalus. The sequence goes on from NW_010972609.1 coordinate 2,011,094, forward strand.
AAGGAAGGAAATTTGAAATAGTGTCTTTCGCAGAAGTGTCGACAAGTTCTAATAGTGAAACTAGAATCACATGTTTGAATAAAACAGAAGTCACGTCTGATTTTCTAAAAAAAAGATTAAGAAACTGTATGTATTTAAGATCTAACTAACATTTTCATTAAAGCTACTTTCCTGTCTGAAGATACTCAGTAAAACTTGGTCTGTATGAATAATAGAGATGGAGTAATAAGTTGGAGATTTTCAAAGGAGGTTAAAACAACTAGAACATGGTCCAGAAACTATTGATGGTAGTTTAAACCATTCCATTTTAACTCTGTATTACTAAGTGTGTGCGTAGGTAGTTATCACAGCTCTGAAGGAAGCAGCAATGGCCAGCATATTTTTCCAAATATGCTAATTTCATCACTTGCAGTTGTCAGACTGTACCCAAAGTCACAGAACTTAAGTATTCTTCTTCAGGATTCTCTATAAAGTTTAGCCTAGGATATAAAAACTTTGCATATTTTTCCCCTTAAGCTATTTCTAAGAGTCAAGTGAAGTCTGTGAACTTTCTTGATCTGAGAACAACATCTGGATGTATAATTAGCATTAATGCGTTATCTTTTGTGCTGCCAATATAGTGGAAGTATCTTTTAACTTCTACTGGCAAGAATTCAAATTAAGACTGTGACCTTAAACAGATGACCTTTGAAGATCTGTATCTTTTGGGATTTTTTTTTTTTTTTTTTTCCAATGAGTGAGATCGTGCAGGTACAAGAGTCTGCCCAGCAGATATGGCCAGTGTTCCTGTTAGAAGGTCTGAGGACAGATCTGAGAAGATATATTTGTAGAAAAATTAGAACTTTAAAATTTAAATGTTAATAGTAGCAGATGCAACTGCAATGTTACCATAGTTCTTTCCTTTGCCTTCAGAAAGTTGTTAAAAGAAGATCAAATGAAATTTCTTGAAGTTGTTAAGCATGCAACAAGGTAAATCATGATGGCAATACTAGGTCTAAAAAGACTAATTATAAATTGACTCAATAACCCAGTTCATCTCATTACAGTTCTTACCTTTACAGTAGAGCTCTCCATCTTTGTCTGTAACATTTGTAGATTCTAGACTCTTTCCACAAATAGCACAGCGGAAGCACGTCTTATGCCAAGGCTGAGGAAGTTAAGACAGTGCATTGTGTATTACAGAAAGTGCACAGGCAGCAGATAGAAGAAACAGAGAACTATTGGTTTTTGTGGTGTGAAAAGGTTAACATTCTTTTGGTGGTCTTACAGCTTCCATTTTTAGTCATTCTAGGTTAGTCTTTTTTCAATTACTTTATCCCATATCAAGATCTTACCTAGTGACTTTGTTATTAATGGAGGTCTAGTAAAAAGCAGGGATCTATAGATACTTGTTTTGGCCACTTCTTTGATGCGCAGAGATAATATTTTAGTGAGAGTTCCTAGAGCAGAGAGCTAGCATGCCATGTGAGACAGGCTTTTGTTTTTCTAGTCACAGGATCTCTTCAACGTATCTGCAACTGCCACTACAAATAAATGTTTAAATTATAAATATCCCCAGAGATGGTAACAGAATAACAGTGGTTAAAAGAGCCAGCCTGTACAGTAGCCGGGCGTTGCTCTTCAGACATCGACAAGATGCAAAAAGTTGAAGGCAGCTTATGAAGAGCACGTGGTTTTAAACCTGAAAGTACATCAGACTCTCCAGCAATTTGATAATTCATCCTGATGTTTTCTTCATTGAGACTATGAGTAAAAATTTAAAAGATCAAGGACCTGTTAGCTATAGTTTATCACCATTATAAAAGTGTGTTTTGTTTCTAGTGCTGTAGTAACTACTTACTTTTCCTCCTCCCATGATCTTCTCTGCAGCATACACTGATTTGCCACAACGAGGACATTTATCCACATCTACCATCTTTTTGGCAAACTTCGAAGGATTAGTTGGTGTAGAAGGGTGAGAAGACTTTGGTGACCCCCTAAAACAGAAGTTAAATGTTATCTTCATTCTAGAAATAAGATTTCATGATTTTTTGGTAAAGGATAAAAAGTACTGAATTATTGGGCTTAGACATGCAAAAGGGGGGGGGGGGGGGGGATGAAAGCATTCTATTGAATTCTGTGTTGCATGATTAAAAAGCTGATATTGTACCTATTTGGGGCTGAGTGCATGGAGCTGACAGCAGCCACATGCAGAAAAGATTATATTTAATGAAAAGTGAAAGTAAAAAAAATTTGGTTTATTGAGAGGCAAGAGGGAAAATACAAGCAAAAGATCCCTTTGTTCTTTGTAACTGGCTATCTGCTGGTACTCTGTGGAAGATAAAGATTAGTTTTTGCATCCAGATGATTTATTAGTCACTGTAATGTTTGGACAGGGAACTGGTGTTCTTAGCTGGCCTAGGGTCAAAAGCACATCAGAAAAGTAGCTTTGCTTTGGATTTCTGGACTTTTTGCTTTATGTCTTTGTGCTAGCTTAAAGCCTTTCACAGAATGACTTCTGAATTATCTGATTGTTGGATGGCAACAGGTCATTAAATCTACAGCATGTGACAGTTCTTGATGCAGAACTCTGCCCATAATGGATTCGTATCTTACAAGGAGCTACAGTTAAATACATTATTTAAGCTTTTCTTTCCTGCACAGTATATTGGTTAATTGGTTTCCTTCTAGTTATACCAGAAGAAAGCATTGTTGATTTGGAAATGTGCAGCTTTGAGAATCGTAGAAAAATACTGTAAAAATGTACTGTCAGAGATAATTATGTGCTTTTGGAAGATGGTATCCCATTAGAATTTCTTTGTTCAAACATGTTCTCAGTGTGTTTGCAAGTGTTATTTGAGCCACAGGGAGGATTTAGAAATGTTATTTCCCCCATTGAGAGGAGAGTTAACAGTATGTGGTAGTGTGATTATTTCTCTTACAGTAAAACCTAACTGTATTTTAGCCTCTCACAGGGAAAAAAAAAATATTCTCGCGTTCTGTGGCATTAACCACTGTGCTACTAGTGGCAAATTACAATTGCAGTGAATGTTTATGTCTGTGGTGGCATATAAAGGCTGCTTCTGCAGAATAATTGCCCATTGAAGGAAGAGATGATTTATAAAAAAGGCTTAAAGAGACTGAATGCCATTAAAAACTGGTAAATTACTGTGTCCACTGAAGGAAAGGTTGTAGGAATGTCTGCTCTACTACTTAGGCTACATGTTGTTATGGAAACAGAACAAAATGTCTAAAATACCCTGCTGTGTGACAAGAAGTACCAGAAAAAGGTGCTGTCAGTAGAGTTTAACTCACTGTTGCAGATTCAAGCCTAGGTGGTCGCCAGTATCAGTGCTGAGACATCCTGCCCCTTGTCCAAAGCCAATACCTTTGGGGCCATATTTTCTCCCGTAACAAGTTTTGCAGTAGATTTCAGATTCGTGAGCTGCTACTGTGGTACTGTCCAGAGCTTTCCTGCAAGCCACTGAAAACAGAAAAAGAGAGGCACATATAAACATTTGTGTGTTCAAATTTGAATTTATGTGGCTCAGAATAAGTATGATTAGTGTTTATTTTTGTTTATCTAAAAATACAGGAAAAGGGTGGTGTTAGGTTGTAATCAGTATAACTTCACTGGGCTGTTGCTCAAGTGGTTGTGCATGCACACAACGTGCTCTTCTTTTGCCACTCTGAAGTTATACTCTAACCCTACAAAAAACATGGGCTTGTCGAGACAATTTGTCTAGATCTGCGAAGCCTAAGTTGGAGTGGAGATCATCATCCTAAACTCCGAAATATCAAAAAAAAAAAAAAAAAAAAAGGAGGTTGCAGGGGTGTTGACTCTACTGTGCATCTGCACCTTTCAAAATAGTCACTCTGAGTCTGTGGTGGCTTTCTCATCTCAGCCCACACTGTTTTAACGTGGCATGTTTCTAAAAGAAGATAAAACGTAGATACCATAGGCAGTCAAGCAGGACATGGTTTCTTTTATTTATTTGTTTGAGCTGTGGTGCAAGGCAAACCAATGATCCCGAATAACTGGTAGTCTCAGCTTTGTTAGACTTCTGCCAGTGTGGCAAGCGTGTGACTACAGCTCTTCAAAACCAGAGACCTTTTCCTAGTCACATTTGTTACAGAGAAATGCTGCTCGGCTTAGCTCACTAGGAAAGGTCTGGGAGACTTTTGGACGGAAGGTGCCAGAGGAATGCCAAACGTTCATAATGGAATACAAGTTAGATCCTTTACAGCACTAATTTAACCCAAGCCTCAACTTGGAAGGACCAAAAGCAACTGAGTGCTAACAGCTGCTTATTTGGGGATCTCCGTAAGCAAGTATCTGTGTTTTGAGAAGCAGAAGTCACACCTAGAGCTAATGAGCATTGCTGAGGCCAGTCTCACGTGTGGTTATTCTCATCGAGTGGCTGTGGAAGCTGGGTTACTCTCTCCCCAGTTCTTTGCTCATCTGAAAAATGGTCAGCGTTTAGAGGCTGAATTCTGTTAGCTATGCAGTGCATCTCCTTGCTGCTTATGCGTGGAAACTGAGCAATAATGAAGGGGGGGGGGGAAAGCAGCTACCCTCCTCATCTGCTTGGTGACTCTGTACGCTGCACTGCTTTGGGAACTTAGTGTGACATAGTCCCCACCCCATTGAGGGAGGATGGAGCTTTCAGTTTGGAGTGCTTATAGAAAAAAATCAGGGGGTTGTAGTATGCTTAAAACCCAAAATTTATTTAAACACTTCTTACAAATTGTTCACTGTATCAACAGTGGTTGATGGGGGCGGGGACAGGGGGAAGGTAGGGAAAAACTTTCTCTACAACTTCCCTTGAATGCCCCAGAGAGGGCATTGCAGTCATGCATGGGCTGCTGACAACTTGGAAAATAAAGTTGTTTAGCTCATGTAAACAACAGAAACCTGTGAAATACAGAAGTATTGAAAGTAGTTGTAAGTGCAAGCTCTAGAAGAGCTAGTGGAGTGTTCAACTAGTCCTTTTTCTCCCATGTTTATTTTAACTGTCCTGCTGTGAGACTAAAATTCATCCACATCAGGGAACTTAAAGCTGATACTGGAACCACTGCAGCTTTAAATCTGTCACTGTCCTGTGTAAAGGGGAAAATAATTTGCAAGGACCTTTACAGTTAATAGAAATAAAATGAGGGGCTTCTGTAAATGTGTGAACCTGATCTCGTCGTGCTACAGTCTCTTCTGCTTTGAGACGGTAATTATGTTTGCTAAGGGAGTTAAGCGATGATGGAAACTCTAGCAGTAGATAAAGTGTTTCTATTTCTGGCACCTTGGGGATAGAGTATCAATTCACCACAACAGATGGAGCAAAAGCCCTTCAAGTGCTATTGTTGAAATAACTTTGAGACCTGTCATCTGCTAACAGATACTGTTCACGAGCCGGCACTAAGAAGTTTCAGGTTGGTGGCGTGAGATCCTGCCAAATGTCCGTCACAGCTGCGGTTTAAGTAAAAGCTGACGGGGAAACAAGGTAGGTGAACGGCACTCTGCACGGGAAGGACGGTTTGCTGGAAAGAAGTTTCTCTCTGGTAATGTTTGTAGGGAAAAATTGGAGCAGAGAGAGTGTGATTTATAGTTTAGCTTGTCTCATCCTTACTGTGGTGACAGGTTGGTTTCAATTGTTTATAATTTTGCCCAAATTGAACTTTTTGATCAAAAAATACTGGTGTGTTTTGTGTGTCTGCTCAAATATAATGTAAAATATAAAATATATTTTAAATATATTTAATATAAAAATATATAAAAGCTCAGCTAAGTAGGTTAACTGTTTCCATAACCGAGATTAGGTTGGGGAGGATTCTTTTTCTTCTGTTGAGAAATGAAATCCTATAATTGGTTCATTGAAAAGCCCATGAACATGATACTGAGTCGTCCAGAGCTGCTGATTAGCGTGTGTGAATCATGGGAAAAGGAAAGCCAATTAACATACCTTTCATATGCCAGCTGGGCTTAGATGCATCTTTAGTTTTTGACCTTAAACATGCTTCTGCTTGAAATGCTTTTTTTAGTATCTAACCTATTAATAATTTAGTTCAGACTTACGACTATAAGGGGCAAAGAAATAAAATAAAATAAACAAAAGAAACCCCCCAAAATCCCAAACAAACCAACAAAAACCCACCACAAACCAAACAAACAGCTGGCAGAGCTAATGGATGCGTGTTGTTTACCGTGAATCACTAAAAAATACAATCTGTTATGCTAAGAATGAAGCTTAAACTTGTTCCAGTATTAGGTGGGAAGGCAATATTATTAACTATGCCCTATTAGGACAGCTGTTCATTTTTGTTAGATACTGGAGAGTCTACTCATTTGTCGTTTTCTGCCCTATCATTTTCAAGCATTTGATAAAGCACAAGCGTCAGTTAAAGCTTTTCTCATAATTACCACATTTGTGTCCCTCTCCCTGTGGTTTCTCTGATGGCGAGTATTAATTGTTATAGGCAGCTCATGAAAGCAATAAGAAGTCTCTAGTTTTCACAAAACTGAGGTGTTTGCCATTCTGTAAGAATTGGCTGAAGGTTGTCAATTAACTGAAAACTTTTTGAGGGAATTCTTTCTTAGTCTTTTAGGCATCACTTGCAGGGCACTCGGAGAAAGGCAGAGATGACTCAAGTGTATCCTTTGGACTGATTCTGCATAGTGCTCTACTGTGTTATCTAAGCATGTAATATCAGTCTTATGCCTCCAAATACGAATTTTCTATCTATCCAGGACAGCAGGGTGAAAAACTGGATTCAGTGGGTGCTAAGCTGTCATGCTGGAATTCATACAGCAAAGGTACTAAATCTCAAGTATTTTCTGCAAAATAAACTATTTAGCTATCTTTTAGTTCTTATCGAATTGTTTACTCTCCTCCACAAAGGGCAAACAGAGCTGAATCGATACCTTCTCTCTTAATTTTTCAAGTGCTAGCTCAACGGCAGAGAAAGCAAAATTCCTGGAAGCTATCTGCCAAACATTACACAGTGCGTGGAGTAAAAGAGTAAGTGAAATGGGATTATATGAAATATGGGGAAGGAGGAGACTGAGGCACTTGTAGGGTGTTGGTGGGAGATTTTGATGACACTGGGGTAATGTCTTTTAGCTTTCCTGTGTGAAACGAAGTAATGTTAGGATTCACCATAAAAGTAATCATCTCCTGTAATATCCTAATAAGACATATTTCTGTCTAATGAGTGCTGTTTGTTTAGTTCTTTTAGATGTTTTAGCTTGAAACAAACCCATAATATGCTACGTTGTGAAACAGAAGGTAGAGTTTCTTGGAGATGGACCTAGATACTATGATTCTGCAGCACTCTAGTGTCCCTAACAAAAATCATCCAGTGCATGTTTGGAAAAAGAAAAGCCGGGAGCCTGAGAAGCAGATTGCTCAGGGTAAAGGACTAGAAAATTGGGCTTGATTATTAAGAGCTGCTGTGGAGTAGCACAATGGCATTTCAGAAAGCTGGCTTCTGCTTTGAAAACCGTTACAGTAATTTTCCATCCTTCCGTTACTAAAAGCATGGGAAACAGGTTTCATCTTTAGGTTTCTAGTGAGCGCTGGACCAGAATCCATCTCGCTGTGCCGTACTTTAGGTAGGATGATTAAGATGTGACTGCCCTCTACTTCGAGCTTTCCCAGAAGTAAGGTGCATAAGCTTTACAAAACTTTCCCTGTGTGAAATTCAGTCTGATGCTGGTTGCTTCTACCGTCCTGCATGTTGCTTAGAGTGGTGTTTAAAAGTCTGCTGTAGGTGTCTCGTGAGCAAACATGTTGAATTGGGGAAACTACAAAGCTTCTTTATTGCATGCAAAGTAATACAAAAGTAAATTTACTAGCTTTAATGGAAGATTTATACAGAGCTATGGGAATACTGTGAAGTTAAAACAGTGTAGCCCAGCTTACTGCAGAGGAAGCATGTCTTGTGAAAACTCCTTCCATTGCACTGGATTTCCTCAGCGTGGTACACTGTTTTTTCACAGGCACCACATTTGGCTCCACCTCCCCAATTCGGCATCCTTATATGTGAAGGGTGACCTGGAAAATCAAATTACATAAATGAATGCAACAGCAAAAGTGAATTATTTTAAACAGGGCAGCTTGATATTTTTTTTTTTTTAATTTTTTTTTTTCCTCCCTCTCCAATCAACTGCTATTGCATATCCACAATATACTACATACCCGTGCGGTAGCAGGAATGCATCCTATCCATGGGTGAGGGTACTAGCCTGGTGCTTTGGGGGGGGCAGAGACAGTTTAAATCCTCTGTCCTGTGTGACCCTCTTTTGTGAACAAGGATATTCCTTAGCTTGCCATATTGCGATGGTAAATATGTGAAGTGATTGTGAGGTGTTTCAATGAAAAGGTGCCAGGATCACTCAAACCTCTCCTGGAGAAGTGGTTCTAGGATTTATTTTCCAACAAATAGTCATTTTCTTTCAATCCTGCCCTCGCCTGTATCCCAAGTGTAGCCTTTTCCCCTCTGTTTTTGCTTTATGTGTGTTCATCTGGTTTTGCGAGGCAATTTTTAATGGAGGCTAACAAACACTTTGAAGCTTTACTGGACTTTAAGCAAAAGTGTGGACAGTACTTGGCATTAAATTTTCTACAGAACAATACTCTACCTAGACTCTCTGTTAAGAGACAGCATATAGTACTATTTATACATCTCCAAAGCAAGTGCTAGTTCATCCAGTGCCACATGAGCTTCCTTGGTGACATGTATAAAGGCAATTTTCTGTGTCAGTATGATGATATTCTATACAATTTACACCTGGAAAATTCCACCTTGAAGTTTAACAGATGTACAATGTTGTTTCAGAGGACACTTTAATAGAAACAAGTTGTTTGTTGCTTTTCTGAATTCCTCCTAAGACAGCTGCAAGATCACTGTGCTGCACAGCCGTTACAAAGTAATAATAGGTAGGTTCCTAAGGTGCTTAAAGCATGTTTTTCATTGTCAATTGTTTCTAAAATCTAAACATCGGAGAAAAAAAAGAGTTGTGGTTACTGTTCCAGTCCTTGCTCTTCCAGTTACTGTTGAAGTGACTTGCCCAAGGTCACACAGGAGAGCGGTGTCGGAGCCAGGAGCCCAGCGTAGGTCTCCTGATGGCAGGCTCAGTAAGTGCCCTTCCTGGTGATTGCGCTATCACGCATCTGAAACAACCCCAACCTACGGTTTGCCCTTCTGTTTTTTTGTTTGAGTCATCGTTTCTGGAAAGACTGGGACGTCATCTTGTCACCTGCACATCGTATTATCGGGTTGTTCCAAACTCCTGGCACAGGCCTTCCATCTCCTTCTTGGAAAATCAGTCACCTTCTTATTATAGTTCTTTCGAAGCCTGCTTGTGCTATTTGTGTTTGATTAAATTTGCCATAAGATACTCTTAGCATTCAAAATCCTTTGCTTGGTTGAATCAGGCCTGCTACCTGAGAATTTTATTCTGAGGTCAAGTGAGAGAGAGAGGGGAATTCATCACAGCAGCGATGTAACATAGTTGGTATTTTCAATGCTTACAGTTTAGACTAACATTTTACCGTGTGTGTACATTGGACACTAGTGTCCCGTGTTTATTGTCATCTCAGCAACTTTTGTACTGTATCTTCTGAATTTCAGAGTGAGATGAACAATTTCTACATGCCACCTCTGCAAGCTGAAACTGAAACTGGAGGGAATTATTTCTGGCAACTAACGCTAAACATCATGCAGTGGTATAAAAGACACATCTGTCCAGCAAAAGGAAGGTAGCATAGGAGTGTGTGCACATGCTGAAGCAACAACACTGAAGACATAGCAACGTGGGCACGTTTTAACAATCAGTGTTTGACAACAATGCAGATACCAGCATATCCAAACATCTCCGCTTTAGTACTGCGCTTATTAGTATGTCCTTAACCTGTATAATTACATATTCACTCTTGTGACTCTTACTTGCAGTAGACAGCATACCTGTCATACTCATGCAAGATCCAATCTCTCCTTCTCTTTGTGACGCTGATTTATGCTCAGCTGAACAACCTCCCCAGCTCAATCAGCCTAGTCCTTTGCCGTCATACAGCAACAGCATCGTTCATCTCTTTCAGACCCTGTCGGTTCTCTTGGGAGGCTGTTCACGAGCCGAACTGCTCTGACAGAGAACGGTAATGATGCAAAAAGGAAAACTCTAACCTTGCCTCTAACTCTGCTTATCTGTAATGTGACAAGTAGGAAGCAAAAATCTGATGCAGCTGAAATAAAAAAATAACTGCACACAAGGAACAGACTATGAATTTGGTCCCTTCTTACTCAGTGAAGGCTTTAGTGAACAGCGCTGTTAAAATCTTTTTTCCATTGCTTTTAAATGGGAGATAATGGATCAGAGAGAAATCTTTCATGTAGGTAAAATCTTGTTGTCTCATTCTGCCATTCTGTATTTTCTCCTATTTTTGAAGTACTTATGTATCAGTGCCATTTTTTTCTCTTATAAAAATAGCTCAAGTAATGCTTCAAACATTTTAAGGGAAGGAAGAGCGATGGGAGATAAAAATCAGTTTTGTGACACTTTCTTGAAAATTAAAATGAGATTTCTGTGTTCACAATACTCCCTTTCAAATCAAGTTTCCAGTCGAATCCCTTCCCAGCTGGAGCAGCACCGATAACTGCCTGGGAGAAGAGCGGTTTGTACCTCCAGTCTCTATAAAACTGCTTCTGCTGTTTTAGTTCCCCTCAAAAGCACACCAAGCATCTCAATCTGTGGCAACGGGATACTTGTTGGAAAGTAGCTCCAATTACATCATTAGCTGAAGGAAAAAAAATAATCTCTGAAAAAGTCTGATAATGCGTGATAGTAAACCTTGTGCTGTTAGAGGCTGTGGTTAGAGCTCTTAAAAGGACCATTGCTCCTGAGGCTAATTATAGTGACATGACTGGGCATGCATACACTTTTTCCATGTTTTTTTGGCATCACCTGATGGGAAGCTGTAGGAGAAAGAAGTCACAGTAAAACTTTCCCATAAGGATACCAGTGTAAGAATGGCAGTGTATGCCGTGATGTCTGCGCTGGCTGCCTTAACGGCTGGGTGAGGTACCAAGGCAAGTCCGTGCTCTTCGTGTCCTCGCTTTATTCCTCTCTCCCAACACTGAACGGCAGCGGCCATCCCTGTGGACGCTGCCTGTGCAGCAGTATTACCACGAGCAAGTAAATTCTATAGAGTATATGGCATTCATCATTTTCTTCTTATCTAAATTATAACAGTGGATAAAGCTCTATCCTTACAACATGCAAATAGAACTCGGTCTTCTGTTTGTCATAAGAAAAAATATACCCAAATTCTTAATTTCACTTAATTTCATTAGATTTCAGCTTCCAAATCCCCTTGAATTGCCTGAACTTTGTTGTCTTAATCTGGTTAACTTGCAGTGACTGCTAACCACACGGTACTTCTTACATTTTGGTCATCTACTGGGAGATAGAGTGGACCCATTCTACATGTATGAAACATGTGACGGAGAAACTTTGGAGCGTTAGTGTTGCGACACGTTGGCAGGCACTCACAGTACTGTTAAGCTGGAGGAGTGTTCTTGGACTTGCTCTAATAGTATTCAGCAGCTTGTATCGTTCCACTTCAAAATGCAGCTACTATATGGAGTAGAATTTATACATGCTAGATGTGCAGCCAAGGATACGTGCTTCTTGTTATTTAGAGCTTGTAACACTACCACATAGGCTAGCCTCGGAGCAAGGAAGCCTTTGAAGTGTTTCTGTGCTCTGCCCAGGCATGAAAAAATGTGAGCCGTCTTCTGTTGTGCTGTTAGTCATACCGTACAAATCTGGATGTCACATAGCTATCGCAGAGTGTGTGCCACTCGAGTCAGAGTGCTATCGATAAGTATATAATCCAAAAATATATTTAGATCCATTGATCTAAATGGGAAGTGGATGCATTACTGGCCCGATGAAGTTGTGTAGAGGAGTAAAAGGCAGCGCTCGTGCTAGACGGTGTGGCGCAGGTGAAAACTATGTTGAAAGTAAATCTGGTGTTTCCTTGCTAAACAGGAGGTTTTCCCTCCTATATGCTTATGCATTTGACAGTCTAGAGCTCAGGGTCATATCTGAATGGACTGCAGAAGCTGCGTTTTGTGTGGCTGGGAGGATTATTTCAGGGTGCCACATGTGCTACAGGATGGCTTTGAAGGGGATAAACGGAATGGGAAATGTCGGTCTTCATGACCACCGGTAGGAATGGTGGTAGGAATGCTGAATGGGGACTGACAGATAGGACGTGCCTTGCATCGCTCTCTATTTTAGACCCAGCTAGCTGTTTGGTCTAGAATCAGTTGAAAGTATAAGAATACTGATTCCTTACCTAATAAATAAACAGTAATAATTAAAATTAAATCACTGTCTACGCTGAAATGCCAATATCAAGGCTACGTTTGAAATTCTTTTCCCAGCTGAAGTCTGTGGGAAATGCCAACGCAGGCGGGACTTCATTCTGGTATCTAATCAGAGCTCTGCTGCTGACCTGTCCTGTGACGACCAGTGACTCATTCGACTGTCCTTACTGTTACCCGCCTCACGAGCACCTTGGGGGTAAGGATATATAGCTTCCTTTATAAAAGTAGCAATAAAATGCTGCTGTGGTTTTTCTCTTTCTCTGCAACTAACGCTCACTGTTAGGTTTTATCTTGATGTGTCTGCAGCGTAAAGTGCAATTCCTGCCACTGCATCTCAAAAAGCCTGAACGTGTTTTTGTCAAAATCCAATCCATTGCAGAAAGCGTTCTCTCTCAGCAGAATAGATTCACAACAGAGAAAATGTTTGCGTTTGAAGATTGAAGTCATTTAATGAAGATGCAGTATTGTTAGGTATTTATAACCGTATTTCTTATATTCTGATGCATTCAGTGGACTATGGATATAGGTAAATTTTAAGTTTATTAACATCATACATTTACCCTCCACCACAATCTCATTATATGACTAGCATTTTTCCTTTATTTCTGCAGTAAACAAACACACAGATCAAGGGATGGCAATTTCCACACTGACACAGGAAAGTAAATAGTGATTTTTTTTTTTTTTTATTGACACTGGTCACTCTGAGTTACACAAGCCCTTTTGAAACAAAAGATTTTAAGTGACTTGCTATGAAGCACGTGATGTGCAAAGCTGATAGAAAAACCCAGACTCCCGTGTCTGAGTCCTTTGCTTTCATCTCTGTCCTTCCAAATTACCTGTTATTTTCTAGCATAGTAACGCCACGTTTCTTTTAAAACTTCTTGATGTACGCTTTTGCAGAAATTTAAGATTGCACCTCCAAAAAATACGATACCCTGACGCTAGAACAAGGTACTCGGCTCTGACTTAAAAAAAAACAACGAACTCCACCCCCCCTTACTTGCACATACACACTCAGAGTTCAGTTTGATTCACGTGGCTGTGCAAAACTGCATCCTGCTGTACAAATGACCTGTTCCTTTTTCCAGCCCTAATCCTGGGCTATCAACTTTCACTTCTCCTCCCACAAGATCCTTCTCTAAATCCTTATCCGTGCACTAAGTCTTTTAAGTGCCAAGCAAAACTGTTAAGGACTGTGAAACGGTGCCATGATGATTGAGATCAGACACAGAATTATTTTATCTACATACAAGGCTTTATTCTTTGAAATAATTTTATCTTTAGGTAGAAAACTTTTAAAAGTAAATTTTTTTTTTTTTATAACTGTTGGTGCTTTTCTAAAGACTTGACCAACCGTGCTGTCTTCTAATGCTTGCATGATGGACGTGTGTATTCTTTGATCCTGCATTCTTACCTAGCCGTTTTCTGTTGAGTCTGCATGGAAGTTTTCTTCTCATTTGATGCAAACCCAATTGGTCACTGACATTAAATATTTTCAGGGTTTGGGGTTTTTGTTTGTTTGGTTGTTGTTCTGGTTTTTTTTACTTCTAGAATACTTTTCTCTGCAAAATTTTGAAAGCATGTAAATTTGTATGCTTTAAAAAGTACATGTACAAAGACAAATTATTTGTGGAAAACATAATTCTGTAGCTTTCCAACAAAATTTTTTAAAGTTTCTGAAACTTCTCTTATCCAGTCTATCCTGTAGTCAAAATGTGTATCTCATTAACGAGGATGCCCACAGCCCCGTTCTTGTAACACTAGTAGCTACTGAACAGGCTGAGAAGCCCAGAAGAATTTCTCTTACCAGCTGGCTACTCCAAACCTAAAGTACTGCTCTCAGCTCCATAGGACTTGCATTTCTGTACTATACCTACATCTATTTCTTTGTCAAGCAACAAGCTGTTTCTACCACCTGTTAGGGAAAACAAAAACAAAAAAACCCAAACCCTTATATCAGAGTCTTGGCAAAACCCGATATGCTGTACTTACCGGAGTCGCTGAATGTTTCTCCCTGTCTTGTTGGGCCTCGAAGGGTTCGAACGCGAGGGATTCCTGCGCTCTTTTAAATGCAGTGGCCACCGCTGTCAGCCCTATAAGCTGGGAGGGGAGGGGCATGAGAGAGAGTTTCAGGGATCTGAGCAATGCCATTGCTATCGCCAAGCTGAAAATAACCTCTGACAAAAGCCTGGCATTTTGTCCCCTTATGTCCACTTGTGAGTAGGTGGACAACAATGCAGCCCCTCAGATTACACCTAGAGGGCATTCCTAACTGCCGTCTAATAGATCAGAAATAAAGATTAAAGTTTTATAGTTGCTACTGCATTGCTTGAATGTGAATCATAAAATAACAGCTCCTGAAATGAGGATTTAGTCATAAATAATTACATTGCCAAAAGTAATTTACCAAAATAATTATTAAAAAAAAACCCAAACAAACCTATTTGTAGGAACCTCCGGAACTCAACAGTTGCAAACCAAATAGAATTTCACTCTGCAGTTCATGATTTGATAGATACAACTGGTTTGTCTTTTAGGGAATGGAGGATTACGCTTCTCACTCTAATATTTAAATTTTTACTGGTTTTAGGCATTAAGATGACTAGTTAATATGTATAATGTTTAGTGTGTCTGATCATTGTATCTGCATTTGCCATGCCTACCTTGGAAAAGGATGATGCTGCAGACATGTTAGAGATGTGGACAATAAAGTACGAAGCACTTAAAGTTCACTTTTTACAAGGTTTTATTTTCTGTGCTTTAAAGATTTAGAAGCTAAGTCTCATTTTCTAAAGGGACTTCAGCAACTTTGTTCAGTATCATGGACTTAGCTGTGCGTGAAGGGGCCAAGCCCTTACAGCCTGGGGGGTTAAACACCAGGAGTCTGAAGCTGAGAGTCTGAACCCTGGGGCTTCCATGGGAGCGTAAGGAAATTAGCTGCCAAATCCACGTCAGGATTTTAGGGGTCTGTTCACTGAGGCTACTTTGAAAACTCTTGGGAGCCTATAGATCATTGACTGTTGAGTCCAGCAAAAATTTTATAATGCAGAGACAGGTTCTTGTTGTCAAGTTGGAGGACTGTTTTTCCCTGAGCAGGAGAGCTGGACTCCATCTCTCCTTGGTCATTCTCCCTGGATAGTTAAGGGAACTCTTCTGCCTATCTCAGATAAGGCTAAATGCAGAGGTGACGGAGCAGTGTATGCGGTATGAAAGTTTCTTGTACGATGGCAGCGAGGAGGGGTTGGGGCAGGACTGAGCTTGCTGTTGGAGTACAGGGAAAGCGTTAAGCAGCTTGTAACCGCTTTGTGTTTGCAGCCTCGGTGATTTCTAAGTTAGGACCCTTGCCATTTGAGGGAACTGAATCTTCTTCACTGATCCTCACTCGCATCATGTAGATCATGTACTTGGGTGGATTTGCACGGTAACCAACTGCAGGGAAATCTGTGGAGAGAGTACCCCAAAATGTCGGTAAGTATTTTCCCTTTAGGTTTGTCAGAGAATTTAAGGGGAAAAGGCAGGGAACAACCTTCAGTTTCCTGGTATTGGGTGTTGTTTCATTTCTGTACGTCTGTGCTACCCCGGATACTGTGTGCTCCCGTAAGGAAGCAAGTCTGGTTGAGAGGCTCTTTCCAGCTCAAAGGAGCAGTCAGACCCCTGTGGATTAGTTGGCATTTCATATAATCCCTGGTCCACTGTGGTTATCGGGACCTGAGACTGGAAGAACAGACTCAAAATATGCAGCTGAACATACACATGGATGAATTTTTATATTCCTGGTGGAGCGGGAAGGTAGTGTTTTCTGTAAATCAAAGGTAGGGATTAAAAAACCCTGCTTTAAGGACTGGAACGCAGCATATCAAAAGCGAAGCGAGCCTGAGGATCAGAGGGACTTCCCTAGAGCTTGGCAGCAGAGCACATCGGGTACTCGGGTCACGCTCGAGGGTGGGTGATGCAGGTGGGAAGAGCAGTGAGCTCAGCTAGTCGGAGCAAAATGCAAGTCTTCTGGGGAATAGGGTACTTTGAGCAGAGAAAGCGGTAGCTTCTCAGCCTGCAAAATGAACAAGTTAAAGCGCTAGGTGTTATAAAGCCTGCGTGAAAAAACAAGCAACTGTGTTCTGACAGGAGCCAAGGGACACTAGGCAGCAAGTCAGAATATATGTTCAACTTTTCAGAACAGAGCACCGTTTGTGAGAAGACCATTTCTCCAAGCCTAATTACTGTAGTTTCTTATTCCGTCAGCTGCGGTGTCCAAGAATGAAAGGTTTGTAGTTTGTTTCCTTTGAGTAACGCAAGTTTCTCTAAGTCTTTGTCTTTATACTTCTAGAATTAAATTGATAGCATGTGTAAGGAACATTGATCAATTACCACTTTGGAGAAGGAAAAAAAAAAAAAATCTACTCACTGCTGCAGTGAGAATTCCTCCATTTTCCAGCTTTTATTCTCCTCTCTTTCTCATGCAGGAGTATTTCAGTAGTGATCATATTCTGTCATGTGTAGTTTATATTAAAATTTTGCATTATTAAAGAGCAAGGCAGTTGGTTTTACTGTGTTAGCTGTTCTAACTGGTTTTTTTATCCAGCCCAAGCCTGAATTTTGGGCTTTGCTAGCAGTTCTCCTGTCCTAATTTGGGCAGCCAGGCACATTTCACCTGGGAAGGCAGATGATACACTGTGTTTTCCTTCTTTAATTTGTTAGTTATTCCCTGTCATCTGAGTGTGAGCTGTATGAGGAGGCTTCATCTTTCTCTGTTTAGCGTAGCAGTGACTCTGCTGTACGTATTTAAATTCAGTTGGTTTAACTTAACCTGTTTGATATGCAATTGCAAGAAGGGAAAAACAACAGTTGGAAGGCGACGCTGATCTTTGCTAGAAAGCAGAAACTAACAGTACAGCCTCTGTGTGGTGTAGGTACGCCCAGGAGACATGGGGCTCCCTCCTTCTCGAAGCCAGACCCTACGCTGTTTGCAGCGGTCAACAGCTAGCGCTTCAGTAACTGCACGCGTGATTTCTGCCACAGACTGGTTTAGATGGTTACAAAACCTTAGGTGAAATGTTATAAAAACCTTCTCTCAGGCTTGAAACCTCTCCAGTGTCAAGAGAGCCTATAGAGTATGTATAGCATAGCAGGCACCTGGCTCAAACTCTGAGTTGAATAGGAGAAGAGAGGCAAAGTAATGAGTGCTCATCTTCAACTCTTACCAAGATTGTCTGTTCAGTTCGAGGCCCAAACCATGTAACTTCTCCTTGGCGATATCTGGACAGCACTTTCCAGAATGCTCCAGGGTGATAAAGATACTCTGAATTCCAAACTTTGTAACTGTGTTTTCCTCTAATTGTTGTTATTAGGAGATGTAATCTCTAGTGATAAGAGTTCAGAAGTTAGATCGAGTTGCTTAAATCCCTTTCTCATGAAATAACATTTTCCCTTTATTCTGAAGACAGACACCCCTGTCTGACAAGTATAAGAATGAAGAGATGCCAGTGAATATACAATGTATTACTTAGCTGATTTAATTTGATCAAACAAAGTCAAAATGTGAGTTTGATGTAAGTTTAATCTGAACAAATTGATTTAAAAATACAGTATAAATAATTCTTAACTTATATAAAACTTGATTAAGAATTCATTTTTTGTTGTTTTATTTTTTTTAACTAACTTTACAAAAGAGCATTATTGAACATAGGAGCAAGACACTTTAACTGTGGCCTTTTTGTTAAGACATAAAATATGTACACACTCACAGTACTTTGTGCAAAATTTGTACTGACTGATAGACTGTACCTTTCTGTACAAAGATAATTTCAGCTTACTTTGCATAGCAGAAAAGCAACACAAAAAACACTAGATACATAACTTTGTTGCTATAATACTTCAGGTAAACCTTTTGGAAAAATATTATTAGACGTTAACTTTCTCATTAAGAGCCAGGTTTATTTCTAAAGCATTAATTAAGGCTATTCCAGTATTGAGGTCTTGCCAATACATGTCCAAAACACACATTGTCCATCATACAATCCAAGATGTGTGCAGTGTGTTACCAGTAATTATGCCTGCTAACACATTCAGCAATTTGATATCCCTAAATTAGTCTTCTGACACTTCAAGTTTGCGTTGAGGAATATACAGAGTTCCTTGAGAGATTCTGTCGGTACCATCTGAATTTGCAGATAGCGAAGATACTGTGTTAGGCCCTCCTGGTGTGCGGAAAAAGTTTTCTGTAACTGTCTGGGGCTCCTGGAGTTCCTTTGGAACAGAAGGCTAAAGAGAAGAGGGAAAGTTACTTTCATTTAAGGGGAAGAAAAAAAAAAACGCGAATTCTAGTTTTAGGTTTCTGCAGGATGTTAGCAAAATACTGTTTTCTCCTGAAATTTAAAAACTCAACAACTCTTTACTGAGAAGAATACACCTGTATTCCTTGATATAGCTATAAATATATATGTATAAAAAATTAATTAAACAAAAATCTGGTTTCTTTAATTACCTCCTATCTCCTTATTTAACAGAAACTGATCTTAGGCAGTACAGTATTACACAAAATATACAGAGAAACTTCCTGTGGGGAAAAAAATACTCTTTAAAAATCCTCTACAATCTCATCCTATTAAAAAAAGCTAACATTAAGTGCAAGAATTTTAGATTAGGAGAGTAACAAGAAGGAAAGATAAAGTAACAAACAGATAATTTGTTAATAAAAGTCATCTCAGATCTGTGCAAAATCCTCCCTCTAAACCACTTGTCTCTTCACATCTTGTCATCTTCCAGCTGGCTCCACTTCCACAACAGATAAGATAATTGTTCTTCCTTTCCAACTTCTCAATTATATTGTACTTATGCTAGCCTTCACTGCCAGCTCTTTGTGGGCAGTGCTGATTTATAAAGATAAAAAAAAAAATAAATCTTTCTTTAAAAATTCTATCCGCTGTAAAGGAATTACTGCGCTATACTTTTCACTCAACCCATCACGGTCAAAAAGTTGCAATATATTTTTACTTACCTTCTCTTCTTGCAAGTTCATGTTTTCTGAGCTATAGCTAACATTTTCTGGTTGTAAAGAGACTGGCATGTGCTGAAGAACAGGATTTGCAGGAACTTGCACACCAGCAGGTATTAGTCCTATGTGTTGCAGTGTAAAGTTCAGAACTGAAGAACTTGGATTTTGGGCAGAACTAGTATTGCTTGAATTGAGACAGGAGTTGCTCAGTACAGGTGCAGCGGCTATAGAAGTTGGTGACAGCATTATATTCAAGGGTGTTATTTGAAAAGCAGGAATGTTAACTGCTTTCAGTTCAGATGCTGTCACTGGAATAACACCTGCAACAGACAAATCAACTGATGAAGGGGATTAAAAATTGAGACTCAAGCCGTTGCGTTGTGATTTCATTACCTCAGTAGGACAACTGTATGCCTATTTTATTTAATACTCACCAGCAACAGGTGAGCTGTAGGTAGTGTGCTGTAATGAACATATCCCAGCTTTCTCTTTATTAGAAAACCCTGCTTTGTTGCCATGGGTGCACTGAGTAAGAGGAATAAGATAACCAGATGGAAAAAAAGTCTGAAAAAGAAAAAAGACAATACACCTTTTCCCCAAGCACATAATAAACAAAAAATGAAGTTTTTCTCCAAAGTTGCATCCCCCTTGCCTCGTTCTTATTCCTTATCCTCTGTATCCCTACGATCCTATATTCCATGTCTGTACCACCTTCTGTCTAGAATTGGACCCAACGGACTCAAGGACACACTCTTTAAAGTAAGACTGCCCTACTGTGCGGAAGTCAGCTGGCTCCATTTCCAGCGGATATCCTCAGTGAGGAACTGGAAATCCACCTGGGATTAACACAGTGCAGCTAGACTAGACAACAGAGAAATCGTGATACTGAATACTTTTCTTTTCCCGCCCAGAAGAAACATCCAGACCCGGTAATCATCATGTCACCTCATTCCTGGACTGTGTTTTCATAAGACAAATATTGGAAGGAAATCCTTTTGCATTTACAAGTTCTGTTTTTGTCAACAGAACTGTTTTTTATTCAGGTTCTCTACAGTAGTAAGTCTTAACTGCAGTAATACCAGATTTTACTGATGAAGAGAGTTTCGTGTTATTCTGTTGTAAATCAAAGTATCTGAGACTAAATATGCACAAAGGACTGGGGAGGTATGGGATCTCAACGTTGCCTTCATCTACTTAGTCCTAGTTGTGATCTTCATCCCAATCGAAGCCTGAAAGTCACTTCATGTCCTCTTATTTGTGTACTTAAGGAAGTCCTACATTCCTAAAAAATAAGGTTTTAAAAGCATACTAAAAATAATCCAACCAAAGACAACCTATATATGTGTAGTTCATTATAGTTTTGTTTCTTTTGCAAAGACTCCACCGCGGTGTTTTCCCAGGTAAGGGCAAGACATGCTGTGGTGTCTGACAAAGCTTACCTCGTGAGCAGGAATGGCAAATGCTACAGGTATGTCTTGTTTAGTTTTGATTTTGTCCTCATCTTCTGGAACATGGTCTCTTTTACTTTGGTCATAGCAACTTGCCATGTTTTGATCTAATGTTTCAGTTTTGTTCTGTCTCTCTTCCTGGAAATTGTCCGTTTCGTGATTCATTTGTGAGCTACTGGAAGGTGGTCTTTCATTTTTCGGGGATCCTCCCTTTAAAAAAGTACATACAAAAACAAAGGCAGGCATCGTAAGACTTCACATTCTCAATTACAGATCTACAATGATATTTATACACTTTAAAAATTAGGAAAGCAAGCTTTCTCCTTTCTCCTGATTCTCAAGTTTGTGCTATAAAAATTCCTAGGTACTGAGACAACCAGTTCCATGTTATCCCCTCTTGCTCCTTCACAGCTAGTGGATGTTTGACGCCACACATTGTCACAAAACGCCGATAACATTTCATGACCGTTTTGGCAAGCACAATTTAAAGCAGCCTAGTAATTCACAGAGACACTAAAATGTGCAGCAACCGAGGAGCAGAAAGCAATCCAGACCCAGTTTCTCCATACGCATCAAGTGTATCTGAACCTCTTACTCTCTTCGTGTGCTGTATTATTACACCTACAATGATCCAATGTTAACAATGTACAACATTGGATAGAAATTGGATTTTGGGACATGCCCTGTCCAGCAACTTTTATGTGTCCACTTTCCCTCCTAACACCTCTAAAACCCAAGAATGAATGCCAGCCATTGTGTAAAGATGAGCAACCTGAACTACTCCAGAATCATTGTATAAATAGGTAAGTATTGACATAATGTTTTATTAGTCAAAATAAAATAACTCCCACCTGTACACTCTGACACATCTTCTGGGAAATAAATATTTGGAGGGGGAAGGGAGGGGAACAAGGAGAAAAATACAGCCTTGATCCTAGGTTGGTTTTTCAAGAATATATGTTATATTGTATACTGTATATCCTGCCTGATGCTTTGCAAATACCAGCAAGATTATGTGATATTTGATATATATAAAAAAAAAAAACCCCCCCCCCCATACATTAGCAAGGGCAACAAATGAACATCATCCCTTCAAGTGTAATGTTATTTAAAACACCTAAGCGCACTTGTTTAGCAAGGAACGGCAGACAACTTCAATTTTGTCTTTTAACTGTCTTCTTACCTTCCAGAAGGGGGGGTACGAAGAAGAACACAAGATCTGGTCTTCTAAACGCCAACATGGCTACTGTTTCATACAGCAAAGGTTCTGCAAGTCTGCAGTACAGACGCTCTTAGAGTAAGCTAAAGGCTTAAGTGTTTACAAGATTACTCCCCTGGCAGGCTTCCTTACAATTCATTTACAAATTTGACAACATCTGGTAGGCTCCTAAACCACTTTGAAAATGAGTAGGTAGCAACATCACTAAGCTATAAAATGGCACTTGAAAAATAATTTAACTTACCAAAGAAGTATCAAGGCTTTCCTCATCACTTCTACACTTTTTAATCAAATTATTCTCTTGTAATGCTTGTGATCTTTTAAGGCACCTGTGTGATGAAGTTTCTGATTTTATAGGCGGTCCTTCTTTAGCTGTCAAGGATTTTGTTGGATCATCTGTAGTCACCGGATTGTCCCCTTCCTCAGTGGTTGTTTTATTTAATACTTTTGAATTAATACTCTTAATTCCAGTTACATTAGCACATGGTAGAGGCTGCAACATGAAACTTGGGCTATATGTTGTCACAGTGTGGGCTTGGGATGGATGCAGATATATTGCATACGAAACACCAGCAGGAGTATGAGGTAGTATTACTGGTGAGACTGAACTGTGGCTTGGAGGACAGACAGCCGGTGGCTGTGCAAGAGCTGGCTGCTGGGAGGGTGCTGCGACGCAAGGAGGTTCGGGCTTGGGGACTACCTCAGGCGATGACTGATTAGATTCCAAAGCAGATCTTGACAATTTCAACTCTTTTGCTTTCCTTAAAAAAAAAACAAACGCAAAACAAACAAAAACAAAAACCCAAACACATTTTAATTCCTTTGTGCAGAAACGAATGCCCCGACAAATTATTTTCTGCAATGCAAAGACTTAACGTAAGCTTGTACTTCTCAATCCACTGAGCAGAAAACAAGTGAAAAAAATAGCCTGCAGTATCAGGGGTTACCGTTCTTGGCAGACTATTGCCCAACTCAAACTGAGCATAGCTTTAACTTAATGGCCAGTGACAAAATAAAGCTTCTCACCTTAACACTTGTGCAAACTTACTTTGATTGTCCTTCCAGCTGATGTTTAGCAATTGCTGGAACCTGAGCCATTTTACTTGGGAGAGCTGATAAATTTTGATCAGTACCTGGTTGGAGGGGGAAAACAAAACTGTTAGTACATCAAACACAGAAGTTAAATTTTGTCTTGAGGAGACTGTGTTACTTTATGTGGCATACACATTTAATGAGAACACACTAAGACTCCACGTTATCCTCAAACTGCAGCCCAGACTTGATTTCATCAATTGGATGATAGCTTCCATCAAAAAAACTTTAAAGCCTCAGCTCCTTTTTTTTTTTTTTCCCTCCAAAGAGGCTACCTAACAAGAACACGAACACTGATAGGTAATTGTCTGGCAATTTTACAGAATACAGAACTGCTTAGATAGTGAAATCTAAAGCAGCTGCCACAACAAACCAGGGTTAGGGCAGTTCACAGAGAAAGATACGATATCCAGAGAATCAGCTATACTACACAAACAAGTTTGTAGCCGGTAAGACATCGCACAAAGTCAAGATGGTGATATGTAAAAAGCAATATAATATTCTTCTTGAACCCCAAGCAGTAATATGCCACTCCTTGGGTATTTGGTGTGAAAGAGGAGGCTAGAGTTCCCTACAGTGTGCCAAATTTGGTCCAGATCTCAATGAATATATTTATTTTGTTGCAACTGCACAAGCTGTGACTGGATTTGGTCCACCAAACTGGAAAGAGCTTCTAGTAATTGCAGAGCTTACGCAGTGAGCAGTCTTGTAAGGCCTCAGATTTACAGGCAACATATATTTTCCCCATCTTGTCTATTTTTGACATTTCTTACAACAAACACGTCTTAAGAAGGCATATCTACCCACCTGCATCTCCTATGAGGAGATGGCAAGCCTGAATATTTAATGTAAGACTACAGCTGAGTTAAAAAACATACTTAGAAAAAGATAGAGAAATGTATTTTTCAGCTACTTACTTGCACTCATTTTAACTGGACTGGTTGGAGCAGATTGGATCTTTCTTCTGTCGTTTTCTATAGTTTTAACTAACTTTATTAGAGAAGGATGCCGAGTGAAGTTTTGCTTTCCTCTTGAAGGAAAAAGGTTTTTTGAACACTGCTCTTTGGAAGGGATGGATTCCAAAATAGGTGGGGGACAGCTCGTAGAAGTTGTTTCAAGTTTTGTATCTAAAAAGCAGAAAAAAACCGAAAGAGTAAATACATATCATGTGCAGATTCAGTAATTAAAAGCAGTTATTTGAGCCTGGCTTATAATCATCGAAGTACTAGCAGCAGCAAAAATGGAAATGCAAGAGTCTCAGTATGAGTACACCCACTACGTGGAAATACACACTGGTGTGCTATGCTGTCAAGGACTAAGGACAGTGATGTGACTAGTAAAGATTTTCTGCTTAGTTTACTGTCTTTTGGTCAAAAAAAAAAAAATCTAGCGGAGAAAACAATCAATCAAAATCATCAGCAGAACAAAAGGAAATGACACGCACACACCTACCCTGAACACTTGGCAAGACGTCAGGTCCTGTCCATTTGAATGCTGGTTTTCTACCTCTCTCCTCTGTAACATGAACTTTCTTGATAAGCTCAAGGCTACTGAGAACATTTGCTATGTCATAAAGTCTCCTAATTTTGGCTGAAATAAAATAAACAAATGTAAAGTATAGCAATTCTGATCGACAAGTTAACATACAGCAGATTAAAAATGTTGTAACGCCCTTTTAGCAGCTAAAAGGAAAAACCGTTATAATTTTTTTGTTAGAACAATTTTGTGGAACAGGTATTTATACTATGAAATAACACATCACAATATAAAGTTCATATGTAAAATAGAATGACATAGATACAGATGTAGAAGAGAAAATACTGCTAAGTAAGTATAGTATGCTAAATATAGAGAAAAAATTTTCAAAACAAGTTGGGTTCTGTGCAATGCCCAAACCTATACGAATTCTGGAGTGAAAATAAGTAGCTTAAAAGGCAGGTACATGCATGCAATGGTGAACATGGGAACTAGGGGGAAGAGGCACGCTAAAATCCAACAGGATAATCATCCTGCGTATTCTTAACTGTTTTCAGGTTGAACTATTAGGGAAAAGTTTTAGGCAGCAGTCAAATTACCGGTGACTTCGGGACTGCAAAGTGAATGTGGTTAGGCCAATGCTTCTGCTACTGAAAATTTAAAGTCTAGTAAGTCATGGAACTTGGGACTATGCTTCTTAACCAAGAACAGGGTAAAACATGTGATACCTGAAATACAGACACATGGATGGAATGCCCTGAAAATGCTTTTATTGCGAGACAGACATTACAGAGGAAAAAGAAAGAATGAAAACGAATAAAAAAACCCCCTACTGACTACCCACCCACTCTCTCTATGTTGCCATGAAGCAGTGGAAAAGCAATTATGAACTGAAACCAGCAAGGATCGGTTTTCTTTTTGCAGAGATACAATTCCTTAAAAAAAAGCAATGGAGTCTGCCCGAGAATCAAGGACGGGTGTCATTTTCAATGAAACCCACAATTAATTCTTGGCCCCTCAAGAGCAGGCACATTTTTGATTATTATAGACACATAGGCCTAGACCTAGAAGTACCTTTTCACTTGACTGGAGAGGGAGATGAGGAAGTGTGCAAGGAACTGAAAACAGGGTAAAAGAATGAAGAAATAATTGACAGTTACAGCATTGGGTTTCACTTCCTCTCACGTGTAAGTTATTAACAGGACTTCTACAGAATTTATTTAGATTTCCAACAAGTAAGTTACATGACCAGAGCACAGATTTCCATGATTCTGGGGGATCTTTGATGAAATGATTCTGCAATCTTTGACAGACTGCTTGAGGAAAGAGAAAGGGAAATTGTTACCAATGAGCAGCCTTGTGACGTTACTTCAGGAGAGAGGATTTAATGGACTTTTTCTTTTATGTGGTCATTCTGTATCAATGCACAAGTGGGTCTCTGTTAAAAAACTCTGCAAGGTGTTTAGTGAGCTTTTGGAGGCTCAAATGTATTTATGGCAGGAAAAAGATGGTGGTATTTTACACTGTATAAACTAGCACTGGAATAGTTCATTTAGCTTACACTTGATATTCTACTTACTTTTAAACTTGCTTTTATCTAAGTCTTCCAACTGGTCTTCTCCAATCAAGATTTTAGCAGCAACTTCAAGGCTTACTATTTGAGGAGTCGATACAAGAAACAGCATCACAAATTTCTGACTCATCACTCGTAAAGACTTGTCTTTCCTGCTATTTACTGATGCTGCAGCAGACAGGAGAAAGGATTAAAGTATTAAGTGACACACCAGCTACAGACACTTTTAAAACACTGAAGAAATTCGTTAGTAACAATTATTATAAGAACAAACAACACAGCAACTAGGCAGGGCCGATGTGGACTCCAGAGTTATGTTTGTACATGGCAAGAATCAGATAATAAGGGGAATACCAAGTCTAACTACAAAGAAGAGAATGCGATGTTTCCACCTGTATACATTTCCTACTGTCTGACAACCTGTAGTCTTAAAGATGCTTAACTGCAGGTTATACAATGTATGCAACAATCGTTAATTAACATTTCTTCCATGAATCAAACCTAAATTAAAAAATAAATTGAGTAATTTATACTTTTAGCTTCTATAACATTCAATGGTAACAGATCCTGCAGTTGGACTGTATGTCGGGTATGTTTGATAGTTTCAGCCGATGCCCCCTTGTTCTTGCACTGTAAAAACAAAATACTTGTGTAAGAATTGTACGAATAAGAGAACTGAAAGAGCGTAGAGGACTTTTTCTCACCACAAACAGTTGTGGTGCCTTTCAGGCAGTCGCATTTCAGAAAAAAAAGTCCAATAAATGTTTTTTGCAAGTTCATAGATACTTATCATTAAAGCACGTATTATTCTTGGCATTATAGAGAATTATTACCAGCACGAAATTCCATTCCTGGGAGCTCAACAAAAGACATTTCTGAATGCTCATTTGAGCCAAAAGATCTTGCCATTTCTTCATTGCTTTCACCATCGAGATCAAATTCATGCTCATACTCTCTTTTCTTGATCATCTGAATTTGTTGTGTATATTTGTTCTCTTCTCCAACTTTTTTCAAAGCCTGCAGGGTTTTGGAGAGATTATGTCGCCCGTGCCAAGCATATCTGTTTTTGGCAAGGCGGCTCACCATGTGTAGGCTCTCTAGGACGTTCACAATGTCGTATATGCGCCTACGTTCAACATCTGAAAAAATAAAGACAGACGAACATGGTATCTCTACCACATAAAATACGTTTTGTCAGACATTTACCTAAAACATGGTTTGCACACAGAAGGGATCAGTTTCCTGCGCTTCCCCCTCCTCTTAATACACTTCTAAGCCATTTTCGCCAATTCCTCTTTACAAAGGTTTCTGAAAATAGCCCTCATAGATCTTGCCGGCAAGGAAGGGAAAACAGTTCTTGCTTTAGATATGGAAGGACTTGCTTTTCCACAGTTATACTTGGTTTACAGCATTCCTTAAGAAATAAAACTTACTGTTGCCAAAAGAGCCATTAGATGGGTTTCGATACAGCTTTAAAAAACTCCAAAGCATTTTTAATTATTCATTGCATCGATTTTAGATCATCTCACTAAATAACCTTGGAAACTCATGGCAGACAACTGTTTTGTAACTTGTTTTTATATGTTATTAACACACTGTCCTTTCCTCTTTTGCCTGTTAAATTCTTGGTTTTGACTAGGCATTTTCTAAAAGAGATGTTATTTTGTACAAAGTATAAATAGAATAGATTTTGTTTAATTTGCAGTTCACCCCTCTTCTGTGTCCCTCAACATATTCTGAAGATGTAACACCAAAAAATTTTATAGCAGTATGATTTATAACGATTATCAGTGTTATAATCTGTAGAATACTGTAATTTCATATCTCTTTGATAAAAAAAAGCTTCAGCTTAATGTTAGCAACTTAAACTCTCGGTAGATCATTGGTGTGATACAAAAATAGTGATATAAAATGAGAAAGTTAAGTTATCATAGAGAGTAGAAAGTAGTTTCTTGGTTTGATGTCTTGATTGGACAGGAAGTTGTGGGTTCAGCTTGAGACACTCCAGTTCCTGCCACAAAAATCCAACCCCTAATCCTAGCTATCATCTCTAGATCCAAAAACCTGCAGCTTGTTATTTGTGGTGTTGGCAATAATTTAAATGTTTAATATTAAACAAAATTCAGAGTTTCTCAATTCAGTTCACTGAAGAAACTTTAGCTTTTTAAAAGAATTGCTCTAAGAATGAAGAGTTTAAAGCCGGGTTTAAATAAGTTTTAGAGTACACAGCAAGCATTCAAAATTTTACAGGGCAAAAACGTACTAACACAAATGGTAGGTTATTGGCACATTTGAATGAAGAACTATGTAACAGCCTATACACCAACTTACTAAGCTCTTCAGCTACTTCATCAAGGCAAATGTAATTATTCTCTGCAGTGCTGGGGTAATCAGGATATCGAGCTAAGAATTTATGACACAGTAATCCTAGACTTTTCTCTTTGCGACTTGGTTGAGATTTTTCATATTCATCTCCCGATAAGTGCTCCTACACAGGAATAAGAAAAAGAGAATTTGAAATTTTTGACAATAGGTAAACACAGGTATTTAACAGCTTCACTGTGAGCACTGTCAAAGGCCCAGTGTTCTCCCTTTGTCCCCAACAGCTGTGAAATAAAACCAGCAAAACATTACCTGTTGCATGTAACTAGACAATATCCTTACTTATATTTGGTAAACACTCCAAAACCAAAACTTTAAAAAAGTTGCAGTATGTTAATGTATAACTTTTTATACTGAATAAACAACCTTCAGCTAACTTTAAAAAAAAGTAAATAAAGAGGACACCTTTACAACATACCTGCAAACAGTGTTTCGCCTGTAGGACCTCCCTTGAGTTGTCTGACAGTTCCCTTCTCTGTTCTCTGCTCCTGATCTCAGGACTAGCCGCGCTAATCAGCATTTTCAGGTTCGAAGTAGGCGTCCATGGATCTGCTGGAAGGATTTCTTTAGGTTTTGGGGGTGTGGTTAGCGGCTGACAGTCAGGCTGGATCTCTGTCAACGCGGAACGTGAGGTAGCTGCTTGTTTCAGAGGGGTTTTCAACACGCTTCTGTGTGGCTCGGAAGAATGATTTTCCTACGCACCAAGAAAAAGAAAAACTGTGATGTTAAAAACCAGAAGCACTGCGATCCGTCTGTTGGTAACAGGCAAAGCGGGATAGAGATCCGCTGCGTTTTTTGGGTCGCTCGAAGTCAAAGTTTGCAGTTTTAACCCTGAACCAGCGAACCTGCTCCCTGAAACCGTTTCTTTGACGGTGCCTTCGGGTTGAGGCCCGGGGCCCGTGGTCTTCTTAGGGTAATTTTCCTTTTCTTTCCCTCTAGGGAAAAGACAGAGTGGACGTTAATCCACAGCAGAAAGCTGTACAGAACGACTGAGACACCTTTTTATTAAGGAAAAAAGCAACCGGGGAGCCGGGAAGAAGTTACCGCCCGTCACCAGACCGGTGCAGAAGGGTCTCCAGGTGAAGATTTCGGTACTTTTGTTAAGGTTAGAAATGGAAGTGACGGTAAAACGCCCCCGCTGACGGCCAGCCGACGTCTCCCCCCCCCTCCGTTCCGACTAAGGCGGTCGCCCGCCCGGGGGTACCGCAAACGGCTGGGAACGGGTCGTGTCCCCCCCCCGGGGGGCTGTCACCGCTCCCGGTCCCCGCGCCCCCCCCCCCCGAAACAGGGGCCCCCCGGTGGGGGGTGTTGAGGGAGGGGGCTGCCCGCCTGTTCGTTTCGCCCCCGGAGGAAAACGAGACGGAACCGAGCCCGTTACCTTGTCGCCGGTGCCCATCTCCCCCCCCGCCTGCTGCATTCTCCCGCCGACCGCGCAGCCTCAGGAGGTGACACCCGCCGGTCCCGCCGCCGCGCTGTTCCGCATCGCGGGGGGTCCCGCCGGTTCTGCGGGGCGGGGAGG
>NW_010972609.1:2041365-2070044 GCF_000737465.1 Haliaeetus leucocephalus
CCCCCCCGCCGTCCCCGCCGGACGGGGGAAGTCGGGTCTCGAGCCGGGCGCGGGGTTTGGCGGGTTCGCGGCGCGGGAACCGGGGCGCGCGGGGGAGGGCGCGCGCCGCCTCCCCCCTCCCTCCCAACGGCCGCCCGCGCGAGCGCGAGCGGGCGGGAAGGGGGTGAGCCCCGGCGAGGGGCGTTAATTGGTTTAGCGGAGCTTAATTAGCTGCCGCCGCCCGTCCTCGGGTTCCCGCGGCCGTTACGCTCTTTAAAACGAGAAAATCGATCGTCGTGGCCCGCGCGTTCTCCTCACGGGGCCGCGCTGTGGCCGGGGGAAAGGGTTCTTCACCTGACGGGGGTGGGGGGGGCGGCAGCTTCTGGAAACAGGTTCCAGCGACTCGTGTGCTCTTCACTGTGAGGAAAAACACTTACCAAAAAGAAAAAAAAAAAGGTTAATAGCTCACTGATTGCACGGCTTATTGTGGGGTGGGATCGCTGGCTGTTGACTTTCGGGCGAAGGTGTGTTCTTATTGCCCCCGGAGACAGGATTCGGGGGTTACGGCGGGCTGCGCCGCTTATCGCGGAGGTTGCGACGCTTCGGTTTTGCAGTTAGATGTTTGGGATTTAAAGCTACTTTGGGCATTTTTTATAGTAGAGCTAGGACTGCGTAAAGACAAGACCTTTTAATATAACTGTATAATTTTCTGAAATGAAGTCTTTGAAAACATGTGAATTCAAACCAAAAAATTACCCAGGTAGTCTTCACTCCTTGGTATCACCAACCACGCAACAGCCAAAGTTTACTCCCTTGCAGTACCTACATGCCTCACCTTAAAAAGCGAGGTTTAGGATTGGGTAGACATTTGCTCTTTTTTCTTGTTCATGCTGATACAATTACTGTGTGTTGGCTTCTTTTTGTAAAAGATGCGCTAGAAGGCGTGATTGTTAGGTGTTGTGGTAACCCAGAATTGGTGTGTGACTCACAAGAAGTACAGTTATAAATAATAAAAAATGGCGGTTGTGTGTTTTGGCTTTTGTGTTTCGTTTTGTTTTGTTTTTTCTTTTTCCCCAGGGATGATCACATACAATACTGTGCTTGCTGGAATTTCAGTTACTGAAATGAGGAGCAAATACATTCAGGTGTTTCAGAAATCAAACTGGAAAAAAAACCCCAACAAACCAGGCTTTTACATTCAAGCCGTCACTTTGTTACTTTTTTCATATATGCTGAGCTGTGAAAATTACCCTTATCCCCTGATCAAGAAGCCATTATCTCTGTTCAAACACATTGTAGTATCTCTTGTGCCCTTTGCTCAGGGGTGATCTTTCCTAGTCTCAAAGTTAGCCTTAAAATCTATCCATTTTGACAGCATCCAGCATTTTAAAGTAAAGGTTAAAAGAATTGCTACCTTTGTTACAGTTATTGAAATAATTATTGTGTTGGTAACTTGTGTTCCTCTTCTGTGGTCTTCCTTACTACGCTGCTGCCTTTGCCTTTTTGAGATTGTAGAAATACATAGAGCAGTCAATCAGCGTGCTCATTTGTAGCCATCAATTTGAACTGTTTGTATTTCCTTCTGCTCTTGTGTGAGTTGTTCTCTGTAGCCCTAGGTATAAGAAGCAGTGCTTATGTTCTCTGCTAGGTACCTTTTTAAGGAGAAAAAGCATAAGGATTACAAGTCGTATGGCCCTGACCAGGAAGCAGAGGCAGCAATACCAAGTTAAGAATAGGTCTTTTTAATGTATAACCTTGAAGCCTTTTGCATGATGATTCTCATGGGGGATGTTTGCTAGTTTCAAGTGATGTGCTGAATCAAGATACCACCTGATGCCAGAAATCAGCATTGGAGAGTGATAAGTAATTTTATCTGTGCTAGCTCAACTAAAGAGTTACTTGAGGCATCATCATGTGGATTAAAGAGTATGTGTGATACATCCTAGTGGTTTAGCCAAATCTAATGAATGATAAGCTAGGATTATATGTAAGGTGGTATGTAAGTCAAGAATATGTAAATTCAAGTACTTGTAGTGCCTGTATTCTCGTTAAGCATGCCTCATTATCTTGCCCATAGATATTTTCCTCTTCCTGTACCAGCATTAGCTATGTGCTATGCCGAAGAAAGCACTAATCTAGTTTGCTTTGCACGCTCTGCTCAGAGTTGTACTTCTTGTGTAAACACATGTTGTCAATAATGGATTTGTTTTAGCGTGATCACAGGGCAGCAAAGTTCAACACCTTGTGCTTGTGTGCTTCATGGATGTGACGCTGTACTTCTGTCAAGCGGAAATGTAATTAATGGCTCACGTAAAACCAAATGCATAAAGAATTTTACTGAAATCATTCTTAGCAGGTAATTCCATGAATAAGGTCGCTTACAGGTTGCCCAGGGTGGTGGTGGAATCTCCATCCTTGGAGAATATTCAGAAGCTGTCTGGACATGGTCCTGGGCAAGGGGCTTTAGGTGGCCCTGCTTGAGCCGGGGGTTGGACAAGATGACCTCAGCCATTCTGTGAGATGTATAGTGATTACATCTCTGAATGTAGTCCGTTGTAAAGTTCAAAAAAAGTCACTGATGGTATGTGAATTTAAAAGATTCTGTGGTTTGTACAGCCTTCAGAAAACTGAACTTTCCGTAGCTTTCTGCCCTGCTGCCTCATTGTTCAGACTATTTTAGGCTGCTCTCCTCAAGGAGCTAGTTTGCGATTACTCTTTCTAGGCATGGAATTGTGAATTTTTAAGCGATAGTCGCCTGAAGGAGCTTTGCAGGAAAGTGCCTCAAGTTAGCCATCCAGTTCCATTGTTGAAACGCTGCTTGTGGGAATCCCTGTGAGTGCTGCTATTTATTGCGTATGTCCCTTTCAATTGTCATGTTTTCTTGTAATGCTTCTTTTATTCAAGGGAATTTTGAAGGCAATAGATATGCCTCTCTTATTATACCTTAATTCTAATGTCCAATGGGTATCGAGGAGAAACTGCAGGTTTCTGCAGGTACGTACTTCTACTCAAGAAGTTCATCATATAAGCAGACCCTGAAATACCTCAGAAATCTCTCAGTAGATGGGGTTCAATATTTGATATATTTTAAGTATAGATAATGACATTATTTTATTCAATAAAAATGAAAAGAAGGCAGAGTGGATTCAGAAGTACAATGTAGTAGTCGGAAGCCACAGCTTTTTTCCTTATTCAGATGCTTCTGTAATGTTAATGTCTCCAGTCACTTCAAAATTCTGTAGTAATTAGGATTATAATATTTATCCTTTTGTTGTCCTCATTTTCACTCGGGGTTATATTGTAACAAAAATGTATCTTCATTTCAGAGCTATGAATAAAGTTTTCCAGAGGGTGAGAATAACTTAAGATTGCCTCTCGCAGAAGTGGTGTAAGCGCTTGGGTTCACTAGAGGTCAGACTTCTTTTACTCCTTTGTATCTGCAGGACGAGACTACTCTTAAGTCGTGGAGATGTGCTTGTAGGCTGTATTTATGTTATATTATTTACCCAGCAAAATGACATGTGTAATTTTGTACAGTGTATAACAGCACTAAATGTCTTTTAAATGATTAAAAAAACCCCCATACTTTTAAAGATTAAATATATACAGTAGGGAAATGATGGCAAATAAAGTGATATGCGGCAGACTAAAAAGCCACAATGTCTAAAAGTGATCTCACGTATTTTTTGCCATCCGATATCTCTTCAGACAGCAGCGTGTACTCTGCATAGCCTGGGCGGTCAGTAAGATCAGCTCTGCAGTAGACATATGCAGCTTTAGTTGCACGTAGGTACCCAAAGGAATCACTGCTGCCACTTGCTGGCCTGGGAACTGGTGCGGTTGCAGGGAGAAATAAGTGGCAGCCCCCAATCTGGGTGCAGGAGCAGCGCTCGGTGGCCGCCGCAGCGGGATGGGAGCAGCAGCAGCAGCTCGGTGCAGGGCGCAGCACTGGGGTCAGGAGGTGGCAGTCCCTGGTCAAGAAGGCACTGCGGAGTGCTTTACTTGAGCCTTACCTAATTTTGTATTCATTAGTCTGCATAAATTTAAATCATATTAAGGCATATTCTTGAATGAGTTGATTCAATTTAACCTCAGTTTATTTGCTTTCAGTTGTTACATTATCTTTTAAAATTAGGCAAATTAAATCAGCTGGTCAAACTCTGAGGTGAAAGCTGGGGAAGGAAACAAACGAATGAACAAACAATAAATGTTATGGAAACCTGGATTCCTAAAAAAACAAATGCCTTTTTCAGGCATGCTAATTTCAGGGAATGCTAATTAAAACTTAATGCATGCACCAGAAACTACACTGCAAGAATATTGATAGCATGGTACAAAGAGAAATAGAGATGTAGTGTTTTGGTGCTTCACTTCTGTAGGTATATCTTTTCTGTTAAGATGAATTGCTAGGAAAAGAAGACAATAGCACAGAAATGTGTGTATATTCAAGATCAAACACATCAGAGGTTCAACAGGGCACTTTCTTAGCACTGGTGCTGAGCATATACAGCTAAGACTTCAGAGTATTCAGTACAGAGCATGTTTCTACTTCAAATGCATTCTACTTTTTGCAGTCAAACATTTTACAGGTAATGGCATCTAAACTATTTTTGTGTATTCTGAATCTCATTCTTCCACCATTTCAGAGGTGAGCTATCTCTACTAAGAGTTGAGACTCGTGGCCATTTAAGTGAATCAATTTTTCTGAGAAATGAAGAGTAATTTTGCTTGCCAAAGAGAAACATACAGATGGGTCTTTCACTGAAGTGTTATTTCCTGATCCAAATCTGAAGTGTAAGCTGGAGCAAAGGCCTGCTTGCTTCATGTCCTTGAGTTAGAGGATTAGATTTATATTTTTTTTTTTTTACTACTTTGTGTGCTTTCCACCCAAATCACTGAAGTCAGAAGTTCATGGGCCAGCTAAAATACAGGGTCAACTCTGTTCCTGAAAAGAGATTATTATAATAGTGACACAACCCACATTATATATATATACACACACACACATATGGGAAAAAAAAAAAAAAAAGGCATTTCTACAGAACCTGCAGATCCATTGCAGTTGGCATGCCTTGGTCTCACAGGCATCTGTACTACAAGCTTCAGTGTCCATCAGCCCAAGCTTCTTTGTGTTAGATACCCTCCCAGCACTGCCTTTTGCTGATGATGGAAAGGAAGATGAGAAGATGAATGTTCAGAGAGGAGACAGGGGAAGTAAAGACGAGGGGCACATAAATGTCTAACAGATAAGAAGCGTCAGTAGTGTTTGCGTATGAACCAAGCAGTTACGAGGGGCTGCAATGGTATTTGTTCTCAGCTGGGATCTATTAAAAAAAGTGCTCTTTTAGTGCTACTTAGGCAGCGTTGTTACGAATAATATCACGAGCTCTGTTGCGATATCGCAGAGGTTACTGTTGCATATGGGTCAAGCACACATGATAGTATTTAGTGGTATCTGATATTACTATTCAACAAAAAACTTGGAATGACTATACAATAAAAGAAGTTAATTCCCTGCCAAAATGTTTTATGTGGTGGAGTAAAAAAACCCTTGCTGTTATATTGTTATTTATAGGAGCCTTTGGAACATCTTATTTCCCTAAGCGATTGTGCTACTGAAACTGCTTAATTTGTTTTTTTTCTGTTACATATTTATAGTGGAAACTAGCATGGATTCTTAAAGCAGCCTATGAAGTATTTTTCTTAAGACCTGATTTCATTAGGTTGTTGCCAACAAGCAGCATCTAAGTTCTTATTCAAAAGGATTCCTACTGCACAGACACATCCAAAAGTTAATGTTTGTTCAAAACACAGATTCTTACACAGATTCCATCGCCCCTTAGCTGAGAAATGACATGTGTAATGTTAAATGGCATGTCAATAGCTGAATACTTTGTACTGCAGGATTAACAAAACAGACTACACTGACGTTGTACATACATACTTTACTCCTTTGCTTCAACTGAATAGATTCACAATATTCTTGTGTTGAATTGTTTGGCCTAACTCATCGAGTTGGAAGAATGTTGCATTCGCACCAAGGAATAAATTTTCTCTAGTGTAAACTTACTGGCTTCAGAGGATTTATATCAGGAATGAATTTGGTTGAAGAATGTTAACAGTATTTTGTACATGAAGATTTTTCTCTATTTCAATGAAATTCTCCTTTCCCTGATTTTTTGTACCATGTTATATTTGAAAGCTGTTTCTCTCAGTTTGCTCTTCACATGTCTGGCTCTAAACCTTCTGGCCAGCTCTGTCTTTCTAACTTGAGCCGCCTTTTCATCTTAAGATGCTTCTTGCTCTGTAGGTTCTCTTGCTCTAACATCTGATAGCTCATTTGTTTCATATTGACTTTCTTTTAAGCCTGCTCTTGGGTAATCCTATCCACAAGAGGTGTGTACTTGCAGGCTGTCAGGTACCACAATGATGGGTACATCATAGGCACCTGCACTGGGACATGAGTGTGCATAATAATTATCTCAAAGTTTGTGATGTACTGATGAATGCATTGAACAAGGACTCAGCATTCCTCTTTCCTTCTTTCTGCCATCTTTCTAGCTGATAGGATTACTTACTGAAGGACCTTCTGCTATTTGAGAAGTCTGGCTTTTTCAAAGGTACTCGGCACTATATGCACTGTATCCTGTCTTCCTTGTAGTAAGTACATCTGAAAGTCAGACTTAGTTTGTCTGTGCTGAGGATTCCATGTTGTGGAATGGGTAATAAAAATTCCTAACTTCTTGGAAATAGCATGCATTATAATGGCATAAAGGGAATAGGGGATTCTGAGTTTCTTCTGTGTGCAATTAAAAGCAAAATTCTGTTGAGTTGAAAACACTTTTCTTTCCATTAGCTAGTTTTCCTCTGTCTTTTCTGTGTGGAAAGGGAGTTATTCAGCACTGCACAGATAACCTTTTTCTTTTTTCCCCTAAGAGAATGCTGCTTGAGTGCACTAAATCCACCACAAAGCCCATAATATCTGAAATAAACTTTACTTGCACCTGCCATCTCCTATTCCAAATGCCATCTCTATTGAAACACTCCTATTCTGTATATAGCATCTTAACCAAGCTGAAATATCTCATCTGCCACAAAGGGATTAAACATGTCAACAGTAATTATCTTTGCATTATTCTCTGGCAGGTTTTTTTTCCTTAAATATGCTCAGAGGTTCATTATAACTTTCTCACTAAATCTCTTGCTGCATAAATCTATCAAGGTATCATTTGCTGGCATAGCAAGTGCTGACACATGTGTCCACTCTTGCAAGCAGAAGATGGTCAGGATGGTTTTACTCATAAATTCTCGTCTGTGTTATTCTAGTTGAAATCCCAGCTGAGCTTACGCTGTGCTTGGAAGCCTGTTAGGCTGCTGCTAGAAAGTGATTCTAACCTACAAGAGGACTGAGATTTTTTGCAAACTTTTGTGTTATTAATAGAAAATACTTAGTGCTTTAAATTCTAATGACAGTCGAGCTGTACTTGTAGCTAGAAGAACTGGCAGAGGTGAGTGAAGAAAGCAAGCAAGAAGGACTAAATTGATCTTTAAGTTCCATAGACTTTTCAATGATATACCACACCCCAGCAATGGGCTCCTGAGCCCTGTATGTTTCAGTTTATAAAATAACTGAATAATATTTTGTAGACAAAATATTTAAGTGCTATTTTTCAAAACCTATTTGTAATTCTTATTGTTAAAATAGATTTAATTTCATGTTGTGATCAAGTAACAATTTTTGTTACTTTAAATGCCTGTAAAATGTCATTTACTAAAGCCTGACAATAAAGGTTTTGATTAAAATATCCCAGAAGCCAAGAGAAATGAAAAATTTTGTTAATATCAAGTTTTTAAGGGCAGGGTTTTTTTTTCCAAAAGATTAAAGCTGCATTTCACTCTTTTGAAATATTTTTATTGGAAAAAAGTATGTATTCAAATATACATTAACCTAGAACAGTATGAGAAAGTAACTTACAGTCCTCTATTATTAAAGGAAACTTGCGTTTATTACCTTTTCACTGTATTCCTGCTGAAAGCCTAGCAATTAAGGCTAATAACTAGACAAATACATTTAGGGTGCTCTCTGGGCATTATAATATCCCAGATGAGGTTGTTGGCATAGACAGTACAATGCAGCAATACTCATGCTCCAAGAAGGCACAGAGGATGATAAATATACATTGCGATGTGCCCATCAAAATAAAATCCAGTTTGCTTTGCTTGGCAGCTTCACCAATTCTTCACAGAAACGACAATTCTCTGAGGATATTTTCTTGTGAAGATACAAAGGAAAAAAAGAAACTTAAATGTGTTTGAATATTCATTTCTTAGCTATCTTGTTCTGTTTTGTTTCTTCCCCCTCAGAGAATGAAGGAAAATGTGTGGTGCTCTAACAAAGAGCCTTTTTTCTTCTGAATAATCTGACATGGGAAAATTTTGCATCCAGTGAAGATTATGATGAACGGGGGTTTTCACCGTGAATTACCTCCCGGCTGTACTCCAAAACGTGGCCTGTCAGTCAGGTATACACGATTTGCAGAGTTTGCTCCTTTTTCCCCTGAAGGGACTGATACAGTCTTTAGCCACAATGGAGAGCTGTCGGTTAAAATGACAGGGGCCTGGACAGGCACTGGGCACGCTGCACTCCTGAGATGAAGTGTAATAGACTGTTAACGGTCACGTAGGCATCTTTTTCAAGGGCCATTTATCCTGAAGGAAGCTTGCTGTGCCTCCTCTCAAGTAAGGGACGCCTTTTCGTTGTTAGTTTAAACAAGGGAAGCCTCTTCTTTAGAGAACTTTGTCATGTGAAACGATGTCCGGCGCTGCGGACGCGCACCCGGCAGGTCCAGCTCTCCGTGGCGGTGTGAGGCTGCGGACGAAGGTTTGTCAACAGGGTGGGACAGCGACCGGCTGGTTTTACACCTATTTGCTATTGCTGCTTCTTATCTGAATTGCAGCAGCGTCCAGGAGCATCGGCTGAAACAAAGACTCTATTTTGATATGCTGTTCGCAACCACAAAATACGCAAGGAAGGATTTTCCAGTAATTAGGGTGCTTATTTGAAAACTGGGCTTAGATTTTCTGAAATCCTTGCTCGACTCAGTTGATTGCAGACTTTAGCTACTGAGTCCCTTCCCTCTAGCCAGGCCCATTCCGGTTTCCCCAGGCACCCAAATAGCCTTAATTATTTTAAATTTTCTGCATGATGAACATTATAGATAAGCAAACATTTATTGGGCCAAAGAGCGAAAAAGAACTAGAGTCTGTCACAGCAGATTCATCTGTGAGAAGGTACTCCTGGTGTCTCCAGTGAATATTTCACACAAAATACCTGTATATTGTTTGGTGTAGGGCAAGAATGGCAGGTGGATGCCCTCACTTTTCAGTTGCAATGTCTGTCTTTCTCTGGCCTAATAAAAAGTCAGTTATGCTCTACAAGTGAAAGAGCTTCAGCAGAAGAATTGGGGATATTTTCCTGGTGGTTGAGGCTGTGCTACGGAGACAGGACAGAGAAGTTCAAATCTTCCTGTGTAGAGAACTTAAGCTGTCGTACTAAGGAGGATTTCCGATGAATTTTGTGGGATAGAGCAGAGGTAGCTACTTAATTCTAGACAATGGTGTAGACTAAAAAATTTTGAGGGGAAGAAGATGCTACTTATCAAAGTTACAGAGGTCTGAGAGGGGTGAGGGTGAAGCTTGCTGACCATGTTAACAACTGAGCTTTTT
This sequence comes from Haliaeetus leucocephalus, assembly GCF_000737465.1. NCBI lineage: Eukaryota > Metazoa > Chordata > Aves > Accipitriformes > Accipitridae > Haliaeetus > Haliaeetus leucocephalus. The sequence goes on from NW_010972609.1 coordinate 2,051,071, forward strand.
GTGGTCTCTTGAGTTTGTACAAGCAAGAATATGTCCCCTTTATGCATTTAGCCTGCATATCCATTGCTTTCTTAGTCTATTCAAATTACTATCTTTACGTTAGGTAAAGGTAAAATCTGGGGTGTTTTTTATCTAGAGGGGAAAAAAAAGGCAAGGTTCAGATACATCTCTCTAGTCTCCATTCCCCCAGATTCAAGAAATCTATGGAAAAATAGAAAATCCAGCACCACTGCTGGTTTTTAGTTCACTGCTCAACAGCTGCCTTTCATATGAAAACCTGAGTAAGAGAGACACTATCAGGTAAGTAAGGTTCAATATTTTTCCTTTAGAAATTACAGTATGCACAAGCTAGCATTGACAGACAAGTTTCAAGCAATTAAATACATGAATCAAAACCAGGGTTACGTCCTGATTTGAATGGGAGATTTGGGTGGACTCAGAAGGCAGGGACAGGTGCATTCAATTACAAAAAGACAAAAGCTTCCCATTCTGGGAATATTGGCATTGTCGTTAACAGAAGAGAGATGTGGCTCACAAAGAAAATGGAGTCAGACGATGGATGGGGTACTGGCATGGAAAGCTACTGTTTATATCGGAGAAGACACGATGGAAGTTTGTATGTATTGAAAAGTAGACCTCTCTGCAACGACCTTGGCGGCAGCATGAGTAGTGCCCTAAGTGGCCTTTATATGCAGGCCAGATTGCTCTTGAAAATTTTGTTTTCCTTCACATAATTGCTTGAATGAGGCTGAGGAGGTACAAAGCCAGTTCTCTGCTGTTGACATGGGGACGGTTTGCTGGGATGACTGACAGTCTATCGGGTTGGAGATAAGCACGTTTCTCCAGTTGTTTGCAAGTCCTGCCTCATGTTAAATCATTTAGCTCTGTAATCAGTGAATCACAGATCAAGATAAACACTTGTGCAGAGTCAATAAACCTAATTTTTATTTTTATAATTAAATCTTGAGAGCCACCTGATTTTGCATTGAATCAAGACTATAATTTCAGCAGTAAACATCCGATATTTTATTGTAATGAAGAAGCTAAGAATGAATAGAGCCACATTTTTGATTAATTAGAATTTTGTTGCCAAGGAATTAATCTGTTTTCCCTTCTCTGTGGAAAAAAGAAAAAAAAAAGCCCTCTCTAAAATTAGTTTCTCAGCAGGCTTAATTATAGAAATGTTGAGTGAACTCCAGCAGCAGATATATTTCAGGGTTTCTTTGTTTTCCTGGATTAAGGGGACAAATGGGAGAAAATAGATGACCGTTAGATAGTGAATATGGCTATTCGTTTTGCTGAACATGAAGTAAGAGAAAAGCTAGCCCTGGATCTAAGACTTCCTGGTCACTAGCTATTTCTGAGTGAGATAAGAGAGCGAGTTTACCTTGAACTGTAATAACTCAGACCTGTATTCCTGTAGAAATGGCTCCAGGGTGGAAGTCTATACTAGTTAACTGCTGCTGTATCCACTGAGGAGTTGCTGTAGTAATACCTTATATGACTGTGCTTCCTTACGACAATCCTTTGGACTGATTCCCATCTTCTTCTGAGGCAATGGGGGTGATGCTCACAGAACCGACAAGCCAAAAAAAATGAATTAACTGCACTGCAGTAAACTTTACTGAATTACTTGAGATTTAGAGATGTGAATCCATTTGTGCATGTGGCAAGCTAACGTGTAATTTCTGTGCGTATGAATAAATAGAGCAACCACTTAGTATTTTAAAAGGTTGCTTTCTGTCATTACTTATGGCAGCAGGGGATGCTTTTCATTTCTTCTAAGTTTAAAGGAAGAAATGCTTTTTCTTTGCTAAGAAAAGCTACCATGCTTATATGATTTGTGTAAGTAATGTGTCAGTTGCCATATTCCTGCTTTAATATGTCTCTTTAGGATGCAGAAAGCTATGTTCAAAACAATGATAACCAGACAGCGTTAGAAAATTCAAAAAGATACTGTCCCTACATCAGAAGTGGGGATCCAACTGCTGCAGTTCAGGCTCATCGATATTGGTAAGTGTTTTAGATGTGAGTAATTGAAACTTGCTGCTACTGTGTGCTTCTAGCAAAGTGTGAAATTGAGGAACCAGAAGACAGTACCCGTATGCATGGATGCATGACTGCAGCCTGAGTGCTTTCCTTGTGGGTGACTGAAGCATTTATTGTCTAGTTACCTCAGAGTAGAGAGTACAGAAATGCTTTGGGATGAGAACACTTTGGATCCTGAACTTCACTTCTTCATTTTACTGTTAGAAAAAAAAGACCCCAACCCTCAAAGCCCTGTGGAAGACTTATTAATGCTATAATAAGCAGTTAGGTCTTGCTATTAGCATAGTTAAAACTGTGCTGATGATATTTTTAAATTACTTTCTCTGGAAGAGATGTAGTGTAACTTTTCTTGTATGAGTATGATGTATATACAGTTTAAAAAATTGAATACAATGATCTGGGCTATTCCCTAAGAAATATGTTTGTGGTTAAATGAGGACTGGGTTATTTCATTCTCCAGCTCACGCTGAGCAGTGGCTGAAGAGCTCTTCCCACACAGAGGAACTTCTTTCTGGAAATTATCTCCTGTATTAATCATCTCTCCAGTTGTAGGGAGAGGGATGAAGAAGGAGTCCCTTGCCCCTTTAAAAGCCATGTAAAATAGCACTAAGTCAGTTCGCTCAACAAACAGAGTTCCTGTCAATGAGATATTAGTTCTTGTGCACTACGTTCTTCAATACTGGATAGAAAATCTAGTATCTGTACTCAAAGGTAATCAACTGTTTTGTGTTAGTAAGGTGTTTATATAATAGCTCGAAAAATGAAAACTGTTTCCTGAAAATGACTCAGTGTGCAGAGCCCTTTCTAATTGGGAAAACCAGTTCAGCAGTCCATATGTCAGCATGCCAAAAGAGGAAGAGAATGAAGAGAGGGCATGGCTGAGCTGGGTTGTATCTGATCTTGCAGCTATTCAAGGCAGAAGACCCTGAATATAGCAACTTGGTAAGAAGTTACCCCCAAAGACAATTTATAGCTTGCCTATATCAACAAGCCACCTATGGTATATTCTGAGCTACAAATTGTTGTGTAAACCCAACTTTGTATTATTCTAGGATAGGCATAGCTGTTTTTTCCCTGTCTGATCAGCTACATTTATGTCTCATGGAAGCAATGAACAAATGTTATTTAAACTAAAGTACCTCAATATATATATTTATCACTTACATGAATTACTTTTCAAGAGAGAATAAAACGTTGTACACATACTAGAAATTGCAGCCAAAGAGTCTTTTCACTTTAAGAGGAAGTAGTGAATACAGTGAATCCAAATTTCTTTGGTGCTCCTTCTCTGGAGAGTGAGTCAGTTCAAAATTCAGATTTCCCACTCAGATCCATAGTTTCTGTCTGAAACCTTGTAAATATTTAGTTATGAAGCAAAACAAACAGGAGGTTGAGCTTGACTGCTAACTCACAGATGTATTCTGCTTTCTTGCTTGCTCTGATTAGTATCTTATTCTTTAAACAGTGCTGCAAACACCACTGTGACTATTCTTACAGGAGCTATATTATGAAAGAATGACAGATTGTGGATGAGGACCTTTTTCATAAATCATTTCCCTTTGCAATGCTTCTATTTTCTCTTCTGTAAAATAGTTAGGTGAAAATACTATATTTTTCCTGGTACTAATAAGAAAATTTGTAAAGCAAAGGAATTCTTTGACTCCAGGCAGCTGCATTTTATCTACTAGACCTCAAAATACAAAAAAGGTATCAGAACAGGTATCCCTTCCTGCTTGCTAACAAATCTGCTTCTTTCCCACTTTTGTCATAGATAGGGGCTTTAACCTTTCCAGTGTTAATAGTGAAACTGCTATTTTTGGTTAAAAAAATACCCAAGATGATACTTTCAGTCTATTAGAGTGTTAAAGTATCATTTCATTTCACAGTCTACATCCTTAAAAGGTTGTCATAGCAGCAGTAAACCAAAGATTAGTTAAAAACCATGACAAAGTTGTAATTTTATTCTTAACATTCCTATATATAAGAAAACAGGCGACAAAAGGTTTCCACCCCACTGAAAATTCCTGCTCTCTTACATCTTCTTAACTGACACTTCGTCCTTGGATAATAGTGAGAACACAGGAAAAAAGATTACAGCTTTACGTTTGTGACACTAGAGTTAATGGCTGAAGAGGTGCTTTCGTTCTAAGGCTTCATTTTCAGGCACTTACAGCTTTCTGAATATATTACCCTTTGAGCTCCCATTACACATGCTTGCTTTCATCCCAAAAGGTGGTTTGTGGCTTTTTTGTTTAGTCTTTTTCTGTATTCCTTCATTACATTTTTCTTGGCTATTTATTTGATACCTAAATATGTGGAAAAGTATCTTCATTATTTCATCAGTGGTTCAGATTTTTTTTTTCCTTTGCACATTGGTATTGGTGCTTCTGAAGAACACCTGCCTTTGATACAGTAGAGGAAATTTCTTTTATAGATGACTATTCAAAATTCTTAAAACCTGCCTGCTCTGTTTTGGTTTTTACTTCTTGAAATAACCAGGGAATTCTTCCTTAAAAAAGAATTCTGAAGTGTGATATCACGGTTAAAAGTGTAAATATGTACTAACTTATTCATGAAATTGCCCTCCGTGAATAGTGGCTACACATATCAGAGTAATAAGAATAGATGATTTCTGATGGTTTAGAGCAGGATTCCACTCTCCTTTATGATGCGGTGGGAAAAACGCATCTGTTTCACCAATAAATGCCATAAATAAAAGCCAGAGTTCATACACAGCTTCAGTTTTTACTTTCCTAACACTTACAGACAATAAACCCCCTTTGTTTATACACAGTTTAGATTAGCAGACTTGATGCGGGAAAATGATGAGGAACCAGGAAAGTCAAATCCACTGCTACGGCTTCCTGATGGAGCCTCTAACTGTCAGTCCACAACAATAATAATTTCAGTCTCTTGGCTTTCAGTGTAAACGGATTAACTCAAAAAGATGAATTAACATTGAGGGGTTTGTATTTCAGTGAGAAACCACTCTGTGTGCCTGCGCACGTGCACAAAAAGAATGAAAGATCAGCAAAAAGAACCAAAGATCATGAAACACAAACAAAACCCAAATCCTGAGTGAGAAGTTTCTCTAACACGACCATGTCTCATCTACAGTAATTCTTAAGTTATTTAAGATGGCGAATGTTGTTTATTCGAGAGAGCATACAGGTGCTTTATTATGTTTTTGAGTACATTAGGTGCAGATCCAACAATATATCAATATTGTCCATTGTAATTCTGAGACAAAAGGGGTTTTGTAGAGAAAAAGCATCTGTAGAAAGCAAATAGTTAATATGTGCACTATCTGTGTTCCTAGGGCCAACTTTGCTGTAGTGCTTGACCTAGCTGCTACTGGTAGTAGCATCTTGAAGTAACACACACAAAATAATCGCAGCAAGGTCCTCCTCACCCTCAGGGTCCCTATGAGGCCATAATTTCACAGTGAAAGTGGTCCTGGCAATGCTGGCTGATGATGATCTCATCAGGACTGGGAATAGGTTTTGTTTTGGGTTTTTTCCTAGCTTTTTTTTAAATAAACACGTGAAGATTTCAGAATTCCTATGTCTCAGACAGTGGTCTTTTACTGAAAAGACACAGCCCCCATAGAAGGACGTAAACTGATACTAAATTTACAGAAATACTGTCTTGTTTTTCAAAGCTACCATTGGCCATTATAAGGAGAGACAGATAAAGGAACACCCAAGGCTATGTAGCACTGCATGCTGTAAGCAAAAATCCTGCAGTCATAAGCCTAAGCATACCGTCTGATTGCCGCTAAAAAAAAGCGTCTTTTCTTGGAACGAGGGTTAGTTATGGTAGAGGTGGCATAAAAGTGATGGCCTTGAAAATACGTGGTTTTCTTTTAAAGGAAATAGTAAGCATGAGTCTAAGGCATAGTTTCATCCTTTCTCTTCCTTCTTCTCCATCTTTTTTTCCCCTCTCCCCTCTGTCAAATCCCTCACAATAGCTTGGTCAACAGTGTTTTCTTGCTTCATTGGTTTTGAAAAGGACTTGCTGTTCCCTGCTGTTAGATTATTTCCAGGAGACTGTCTCAGGTCAATAGTCGTAACATTCTTTGCTCAACTCCCTCCCCTACCCAGACCAAAAAAAAAAAAAAAATTAAAAAAAATAAAAAAAGCTCGGAAGTGGGAAAGCGACATTTTTATTTACATGATTGATCCACAGTATTTTTGGTATGGAACCTTCCTTTTCTTTACAAGTATGTGGTCTCTGCACGCAATTCCCATAGAGAAATTTCTCCTAAAAGGCATAAGCAGTAGCAGCTAGGTTTCAGGTGAAATTACCAAAAAACGTAGGGACCCTTTATTGGTATCAATTTCATTGCAGTCTTCAAAAAAAGATTCCCTGCTCCAAGAAGTGTAGGAGACATTGAATGTAATAGCCAAAACAAACATCATCCAGTTGTGGTTACCTTGGATATTGGTTCTTTAGGTTTTGTTTCTACTCTCCTTCAGGTTTATTTTAACAGTTCATAAAAAGGCAGAAAGAAGTTCACCTGGGGTGCATGTTGCCACCAAACTGATGCCTCTCTTGGCTCATCCGCAGCAGCCTGGCTGGCTCACGCTTTTTCTTGCCTGGTTCATTCAGCAGTTGTGGTAACAACTTTTATATACAAAGGTGTTACTGCAGGCTTTGCAGCTGTGGTTCATCTGCTACTGTTCTTCCCCTGTCTTCTCCTTCCCCTGAAAATATTTTTGGTTTGGAAAATATGTCAGGTTAGGACTGCCAGTATGAAATAAATGTATTAGGTTTGTGTTCCACTCCAGTAAATTTTGGCTAATGTTAGGATGGATTTTAATTTTCTGTAACTGCTTGAACTGATTAAATTAGCATGGGGGCAGATACTTGCATACAAAGTAAAGACAGTTCCTGTTAACTAAAATGAACATTTGTGTGGTGTTTAAAAAGGACAGTATGTGATAATTAGCAACTGTTGATAGTTTTACAGTATACAAAATGGGGAGGGACCGTAGCAAGTTAATTTGACAACAGCAGAAGTGAACAAGACAACTCAGTATTGTGCTAACCTGTCTTGGGAACAAACACGTTGCCTTTATTCCTCATGGGATTTTTGTAAATCTTATTAAGGCTCTCTTTGGTGTGCACCAAACATTGCTGTTATTTGTACGTGCCACTGCAGGGTCACGCAGTTAGTCAGCGGTCAAGCTGCACGCCTCGCTGAGACGCTGAATGCCTCGGCTTGGACTAAGAACCACCTGAATCCTAATCTTAGCCTTATTCTTGCTTTCTTGAGTTTGCTTGGCCAGCTTGGGGCACCCAAGACAACAGAGGAACTTTTAGTGTCAGTTGTATTTTAGAACTAGTATTTGGATTAGTACTTGGTAGTGTCAGTGTTATGGAAATAATTAAATTATAATAGAACATTAGCTCTCTGAGTGAGTAATACAAGCAAAGCCAATCCATGTTCATCAGCTCCCTAAAAGTATGGGCTAACAGCGAAGCCAATCTTAGTAATAAATGAACAGAAGCATGAACTGTGGTGTTAGAGCTCGATTTTGAATGTACACAAGATAAGGTGTTATTTACTGTTTTTAATCTGGAAATCTGATCTTACCAGTGTCTGCATGTTTGAATTTGGGAATTTGGTTTAAACCCTTTTTTAATAACAAATACTACAGGAAAAACATGTTGCACTTTTTGTCAGAGGAAACACTGACTTCTTGGATATAAGTACCTTCTGTCAGAAGAAAGACAGATTCAGCCATCCTTAGGCTTCCTTACACATTTCTTCTTTCATAGACATTATTCAGTTTAGATGCATAGTTTAAATACTCTAACTTCAGTGCTCTAGGGGAGAGATTTTGAAAGTGAAAAACATAGGTAAGGGAACAGCTTGTCAGAAAGTAAGAATTTAGCACTTAAACACTCCAAAGGCATTTCCACATAATGAGAACAAACAAACTACAGTTCAGATCTAAAAATCTTCTACATTTCATGTTTTTCAGCTCTGGATTAAAGAGCCTTCCTGAGCTGATGAGGGTATCTGAGCTCTCTTAGCTTGGGATAAGCAGCATCTTGACCAAAAACTTTGGGTACTGAAAAGTAAAATGCAGTGGTGTGCGTACAGCATGTAAAGAACATTGAGAGACTCCTGACAACTTAACTTCTATAGAAGTTTGCAAACCTACTGCCTCTGCTTTTCAAAAGGAAAGGACTATATGTATCTTGATGCTGCACATCATTATAGAGTTTGGATTAGAAAGTAAAATTCCGCTGTTCATCCAGATGCATTAATGGTAACTGAAATAAATGCCACGTCTTAATGGCTAAGCCATAGAGAAGATAAGGGCTGTTGCTACTTAGAAAAGATAAAATAACCTTCAAATGAGAGAAGCCTGTGCTGAGAAACCAGAGGTTTAAGCTCTTAATCTGTTAATGATGTGTGTGTGAAGATTTCTGAGCTGAAGCCCGGTCTGGGAGCTCGAATTTTGCAGGCCTCTCAAATGTTTCAATGTCTTCTCTGACATGCATGACCCCTTGATGAAATGTATGCTTTTGCCTGCTTATATAGTGCAGGACCAGAAAGATTGTTTTGATCTTATATTTGTTACCAGTCATTACAACTGTTAGTTCAAGTTTTTACTTGTACTTTGGAGCTGAAAAATTCAGGTTCTGTTGATGATAAACTGTTAGTGCATAACCACGTGCAACTCAGGAGGTTAAAAAAAAATTAATATATTTTTGCTGGGACAGTCCGCATTTTAAAGTTGGTAGCACTTTTGCTGTTGACTTATATGAGACATTGTTCACACAAGACAACTAAAGATAAATGTACTAGATAATTGTCTTATCCATATACTGAGGGAATGTTGTAACCGTTAAGCTACAGAGAAGGACTAAGTGTATATGACTCTTCTTTCTGGCCTGACAGCAGACAGTGATTAATACAGAATACAAGAGTTTGGGCTATAAAAGATGAAGTTTCGAGTCTTGCTTCAAGCCAAGAAGAATAGAAATCCTTTGGACATGGATCTTTTGCAACACTATTAATTGCTAATCAAGGGTATTTCGCACAATTACAGAGTAGCTGAGGTTGGAAGGCATCTCTGGAGATCACCTAGTTTAACCCCCTGCCCAACCAGGGTTAGCTATAGCAGGTTGTCCAGGATTGCGTCCAACGATGGAGACTACACAACCTCTCTCAGCAACCTGTTGCAGTGCTTGATCACCCTTACACTAAAGAAAAGAAAAAAAAAAAAAAAAAAGACTTAAAAAATATTTAAACAGAATTTCCTGTATTCCACCTTGTGCCCATTTTTTCCTGTCCTTTCACTGGGCATCACTGAGAAGGGTCTTGCTTTGTCTTCTCCCCAACCCCTATGAGAATTCATACACAGTTTTACCTATTTTAATGCAAACAGATGAGCAAATTGTGTGTGATGCCTGGGTACCTATGATTGCCCAGCTGTTTATTTTTGGAAGGAGACTTGGGACTATTCATTTACTCTCTTTTCTAATACAAGAAACAGAAGGCATTGCCTGGCTCAGGCTATGAGCCACAAATTGCTGGAATTTGAGAGGATACAGTACAGGAATATAACTGTGCTTGGTTTGTTCTTACATCTTTTCACTGACTTTGGTTACTGAGCACTGCTAGGGATAGGATATTGAACAAAACTGATTTTTGGCGTGACTTGGTACATCTGCTTTTACTTTCTAAGACCTTAGAGTAGTTTTAGAGGGACAGATGCAGCTGGCTTTGCTACAATACTGCTATTCCTGGGTAATCTGCATAGTGATGTTGATTTTGGGGTTGGACATTTTTTCAGCTTGCCATACACTCTGAGGAGGCATGTAGCAGCACAAAGCCAAGGGGAAGATGGCCTTTAAATGATGCTCTTCTTTCGAACCAAATGGTTGCTGGCCACAGCAACTCAGGAGCTCTTATAGTCGAACACTCGGAATAGTGCTCTCCTACAGGAAAAAAAATTGCTCCTAGATGTTTATTTTTAAGCTTATCATAATTGTAAATAAAGGCTAATATGCATGTATTATAACTCAGGTCTTGCTTGCTTTTTATAGAGTGTGAAATGAGCTTCCACTTGTAATTGCAGGTTTTCTTGATTGATGTGAAGCTATTTTCTCTGCAAGCAGGTACTTCTCAGTTTCAAGCTCTGTTCAAAGTATGAATAATCAATTACAAAAAAAACAACTTGGAAAAAAAAAATGAATTGCAAAAAGGCTCATTTCCTAATGCCCCAGGACAGCAAGAACTTCTGAGTTAGGAAATTACATGCCCTTAACGCGACTGTTGACTCTTCCATTGAATGAAAGCTGTACATCAAGAGAGATCTCTCATTACATGATTACAGCACATATTCTCCCTGGAAGATACAAGGCACTTTCCCTTTGGATCCCACTTACGAATTCTTAACAGCTTGGAGAACTGCAAATATGCTTGAGAGGAAAGTGTGTCTGTGACCAATGGAAACATAACAGGGGAAGAAAAGTTGCAAGACTTCACAGAATACCTGCTCACCTCCTGAAATGCCATGTCCCCATGCATCAAAGGCTTCGCTTGCTTTCTGAAAGATGCTGTTTTTATCATTGCACACGATATTGCATCCTTTGGGATGAATTCTGCTAGCTATCAGTAGAATTATTTATATACGAAACTTGTCAGGTTAGCAAAGGCACAGGAATTTGGCTGGTCATTAAAGATGTAAGTGCGTTTTAATGTATTGTATACCGTGCATTTTCCTGGCCTCCATTCCAGTGAGTGCAAAGACTCCTTCCTTCTGCTGTGGCCTCTGTAGTCAGAAATTTTGGGTTTGATTCTGAGCAGGAGAGCATTTCTCTAACTCTACTGTCTTGGTTAAGTTATTTCATGCAATCCTGAATGTTGTAATTTGTAAAGCAAATCCGCTTTGATACAAAAGTATTCTGTAAAATCTGTTACCTCTATAGGCTGAAATTAAGTTTAACATGTTCAAAACAAACCCTTTTTTTTGCAATCTGATCTATTCCCTGTCTATTTCTGCTACTACTTTTGTCATTGTATCCAAACTGTCTGTATGTAAGCAGTTGTAAACACTTCTTAACAATTTTTCCAGTACTGTGAATTGCCTTAAAGGCACATAGGATATAAATGAAGAGGAAAATAGCAGATTTTCCATATGGTCTAAGTACTACATGAAATTTTAGGAATGCTATTTCCCATTTATATCCATTCATCCCTTTGAATTTCAATCTTTAAATCATTACCTTTTCTCTCAGGACTGCTGTGAGGCTTAATTCATTAATGTCCATAGAGTTCTTTGAAACCCTTAGATGAAAGAGATTACAGAAGTGCAAAATATTAATATTAAAGCAAAAATGTGAACCCACAACATCTGTCCTTCTCCCCCTTAGCTCACCTGTTCACAAAGATCTTTGTAATCATATAAACTTACCTTAGAATCGAGACAAATACTTTTTCCTTTGATGTACACATAACATGAGGTTGTAAATGCCCATTTTTTAAAGAATCTTTTTCATATTAACAAAGTTAATGTAAAAACTTCTTAGCAATGTTTTTAATCTTCTATTCACAGTCTCTGTGCTTCCCCAATTAAAATGTGGTCCTGGTTAAATCCAGCTGAATCTTGTAGGACTGCATCAGCGTTGAAAGATTCATACTGCTCTCTCCATAGGCTTATATTGGGAAAACAGAAGTTCCTCTATAGGGTATATGTAACTTCAGATGGTAAAATAACTGGCATAACACAATCTTTTCAAAATGCGTCATTTGTTTTCTAGACGGGAACCATCTTCTCTGTCCTAATGCCTGCATTAGTTTCAGTAAAGCAGATTCTCTATTTTCATAGGATGATAGGATAATTCAGGTTAGAATGACCTCGGAAGATCTCTAGTCCAACCTCCTGCTCAAAGCAAGGTCAGCTATGAGATCAGACTAGGTTTCTCAGGGCTTTATCCAGTCAGAGAATATCTTAGCCTACCAACTTCTACCTGGAACCACTAGATCATCCATGAACCCAGCTGCTTCTGTTTCCATTACGATCTAAAACCTATAGAAACCTTTAGTAATATTACTGAGATTAATACCCCAAAATCCAACACCCCAGAATAACCTTCACAAAACTGATGCAGGTGTTACTATTGGGACACAAGGAGGGTTTTTTTTCCCCTATCTTAACAATTTATCTCTGTAGCCGAAAGATTGTCCATGGACCTTCCCAGTAACTTCCTTTTCCCTGCAAAGAAAATCAGACAGAGGGTAAGAACTGTTAATGAGCCTGCGGGAGGTAAGCCAACAGCCTTTTTGAAACATTGGAGTACTGCATATTTAAGGACAGAGTTAAAGGAAACAAGGGCTGCCATCTCAGCTTCTTGGTTTGGATATTGAAAGTCCCTCTCTCCTGGCCTGCTAAGATAAGAAATTCCCTCTCTGCTGTAGCCACTACTTAAAATCTGCAGAAAGTTGCTTTTCTCAGGCATTTATGATTGCCCTCTTAATCCATACTGGGCATCCCATAGGATCTTTCACCGTCTCCAAGAGGAAAGGCTCAGTTTCCTGTCTTCTGAGTCAGTCTGAAAAGACTGACCTTCTGCAGAAGGTTTCAGTTTTCTCTCCAGTGCTGGTCTTACGGCTCCCAGCTGGGTAATGCTTTTGTGTTATTGCAATCTTTACTGACAAACAGGATTGAGAACTCTTTATCAGTGGGGAAAAATCCCCACCAAACCTGTATTCAAAGCTCAGTTACAACATTCATGATGTTCAGATTGTCCAAGACAGAGCAGCTAGTTTTGTTTTTAAAAAGAAACCATTGTAGTGTCTCTTGTCGTTCCACTGGAGTTCATATGAACCCTTCTGACAAGAGCTCATTTATTTCAGAATTAGTCCTTTCTGGGGCTGCTGTGCCACTATCCTGCTCTTCCAGTTCAGCCATTTAAAGTCAGTAGAAAACTCTAGTGACCTCTTTTATTTGCAGACAGAGCAGATACCTACAAGCCAATTGTGGAGAGCAGCTACTTTGAATCTATATTTAAATACTCAAACAAGCATATGTTTATTCAGATTTCTCTTTAAAGTTTAGGCTCTGAAAGTTTCTCCTGTATTACATATGCATGTGTTGATATAATCTGGAATTTTGAGTTGATTGTAATACCGCTACTAGATATTAGAGTTGCTTTACCACCACTTCTTCCTCAAAGGAGAATTAATCATTGACTTAACTAGAATGCTAATACGAATGATTGTGTTGTTATGCATATGTTGATTTATTTAACTTTTTCAGTCTTGCTATGTCCCTTTTGAAAACAAGCTTAGCCAACCAAACTTAACAAGCTTTTACTTGAGTGTGTATAAATGTTAAGTAAACAAAATATTTTTGCTGCTTATGCTTGCAGTATTCAGCTTCATTAAACATGTTTATATGCATTCTATAACCTCTTACAGTATACATGACTAACTTGTAAGACAGATTCCACTCAGATAAAGAAGACATGGAAAATGTGTTTTGGAGAACTCGTCTGAATATAGATCTCCCGAGATACTCTCAAGGTGTCCTGTTCAAGCAAAACAAAGATCTCAAATCTTGAAAATTGTGAGGTGTGTAACAGGTCAGGTTGGCTTCTCTTAGATGGACTTTCCACCGAATAACATATACAACCATTTTGCATTGTGAAGTCATCCATGGTTAACGGTGTCCCTATGGCCAAGTAGGAAACCTCTGGTTACAGCACAGCAGTTGCAGGCTGAGGCGAGCATGGTGTGCGGGTTAGTACGTCCCACTTCCTTTAGCAGCCTGAGAACGGGTTTGTTTCCAATTAGGCGGCCAGGCTTCAGAGGCCAAGGAGACACTAACAGCAGAGAGAATTTTAAGAATGCCACCACATCTGGCAGATGTTCAGGGAAGACAAACAACTGAGGTCTGCTCTTAGCCTCACCTGCCAAAGCAAGGATTAAACAAGCGTGATCAAATTGCTTCTTCCTAAGAGGCCTTAGGCCTTCCTAAGCCAATACCAAGATTTTAATGCCATGATGCAAAGTAAGTACTTGATAGCGACGGAATCATAGTGTAGTTAGATGCCACTTACTAAAAAATTCTGATATCCTGAGAGAGCATACATACTGGCTGAAGGAGAGAGTGGGTTGCTTCAGCAGTATGGGAGTACTGGTAAAATCTCGGGGCAATGGCTCACCGCAATCCTAACTGACCCTTGCAAAGGTTTTTTCTTGTAATGATGAGTAATCATGGCAGATGCTGGCTGTCCATGGATGAAGTTAGCTACTTTGAGGAGATGTGTATTCTAACCATGGAAATACAGAGTGACAACTCTGAGGACGAAAGAGATGCTAGCTAACAATAACAATAGTTGACAGAGGGTTGTCTTAGAATATTTACACTGTAAATATAAGGCACTGTGAAGAAATTCTTAGTTCAGGTAAACTGCAGTAGAGACACGGTTTTGTGACATTTTAGTCCGCCTAAGCAGCTGTCCTTATGAGCCACGAGTGAGGAATCTATGTATTTCTTACCAAAGAGGTAGGGGTACCCACCTTTTAACAAGTACAGGGTGGACATAATTCTTAGACAACAGCTGTCCCTTTTCTTTTAAAACTGTAATTTAAATTTAGCGTTTGAACTTTCTTTTTAGTCTAATGGTTTTCAGATCACAGGAGAGGTAAATGGGTGAAGCAGCTTCTAAGATATTATATTCCTGTCTTCTTCCACTGATCAAATAAGCAGTTGATTTCATTTTCCAAACCTAAATTTTATTTAAAGAAGTATTTAATATTTAAAAAAAACCTAGTCCGCCACCTGCCAAAGAATACAACAAAGAATGACAGCATCTGGCTGTCCTAGAGGAAACCTATTGGCTATCGCAAGAGTTAAACTTTCAAAGATTATATTGGATTTCACAGAGGTAAAATAAGAGTCTCAAGATGCATTCTATCCCCAAAAGCAACAACTTTTCTTAATGTACATGCATTACACAATAAAATCTTAAAAATGCAAAATAAGACATTTTTAAGAATTCATTGCCTTAAGTCAGAACTTATATGCACATGCAATTTGATTAGCTACAGCCAAAAGCTAAAAGGTACATAACAGAGCCTGAAAAATTAATGAAAGCTTTGCTATTTTAGTTTAACATCCCCGTTTTTCTGCTCTCTAAACACTCCTACCATTGCAGCCATCAGTTTCGTAACAGAATGTTTTACCAGACCCTGCAGCAGACACACAGACAAATGAACTCAAGATTGTCTTGAAAGGTCTGTGAAAACACCTCAGGAAATGTTGACTCTTACAGTCTAAGGATCAAAGCTGAATTATCTTACGTTAAAGGATTTAAATTCTTTAGATGATGAATTGCATGTAGCTGTTTATGAGTGTTTTGTTTTCTAATTGCGAAACTTATTTTTCACTTACTGCAAAATCTAGTTCTCTAAGAATATGAGTAACACTCAGTATTTTTAGGCATCTTTTACTGTTTTACAACTGAACTTTGTGACATTTTGTAGTGTCAGAAAAGTGGCACTTGCAAAGGAAGCCTCCCATTTTCAAATGCTTATGGCAGAGTGTGATTATGGCATCGCGGCTTTCACAGCATTTAAGTAGCCTTGTATTGCAGTGGTAATTAAAAACGCATTGGGCCAGATCCTGCTGTCCTTGCTGAGATCACAGCTCCAAAGCATGTTTGGTATTAGTGTGCACTTAATCATTGTGGACTTGGTATCTCAAAGTTCCAGCCAAGATCGAGGGCTCGTTTTGTTAGAATTTCTATGGAATTTGTGGTAAAAGGCAATCTTTGATTTAACACATTTACAATGCATGGCTGGCATTTAGATTTTATCCTGTGGGAACCCCATGTGCTTCCACAGTACCCGGTGTGGGCTTAGATGACAGCAAGCTGACAGATTCAGGAGTCCCGAGTCCCAGGCTGGCACTCCTACCCCACCATCATTTTACTTCTGTGAACATACTAAATGGCTTTTTCATAGGAATAGTATGGGGATTTGAATGACATTATCCCTCGGCTAAAGGTGTGCATTTAAAGTGTTTTGTTACTGATTTTTATAGGACAAGGACCGTTACCTGTTCTGTAACGACTCTTAAAATAAGAGCATTATTACTGTGTTCATGTCCGATGAAGTAATCAAATCGCTCCTGGTTTCAGTTCTCATCACTGAGATGAGAACTTGGGCTTTGATCATTATCTTTTTAGAGTCCAAGCCTGTAACTTAACACATGATTACTTTTACCTATCTAACAGGCTGGAACACATTAAAAGGATAAGAACCAACAAGAAGGGGAACAGCTTGTGGTTAAGATGCTGATGTTAGTTGGGAGACCGGATTTTGGCACATTCCTCTCATTAGCTCTGTGCCACAGCTTTCTGTTTCTGAAAGAGCACTTAAAATGTTGGGTTTTTTTTCCTCTTGGCTTTTGTCTGTCTAGATTGTAAGCATTGGTGAGGGTACATAAGTGCAACACCTTGTTCGTTAGTGCTTCTTGCTACAACCATAACATTTAATCAATAAAAATATGCCTTGTGCTTATTTGATTCATAACGTGCTGAATGTCTGACTAATCTGAGCCAGTGAGGAACATGTATTTACAGATGACCTTTAACTGGAAAGAGTAGAAGATCACCATCCTTGCCTTTCAGTTGGGGAGTATGAAACCAGTAATGCAAATTTTCACTCTCTCGGCATGCAAATTAACAAAAGAGGTGGCAGTACACCTGTCTTCGCAAAGCTCAAAGCATCACACGTGCACAGGAAAAAAATAAAAAGGTTACACGTCTGTAGTTCTCTACAGTCAAGCATTCTTTCAAAGGGAAAATCCATCACTTTGAAGAATTTACAGAAGAAAACCTCCGCAGCAACCAAAGCTGCAGGCAAACGAGTGAAAGGCAAAATGCAACTGCTGAGAAAAATAAATAAGGGCCTTTATAGCAGTCCCATTGAATTGAAATTTTCCTTTATCACAGACTAGGCTATTATAATCTTCTTTTCTACCTCCAGCTGCATATTTTAAAAGAAGATTTTCTAAATATAAAAATGTTACAATAGAAGCAGAGTTTCTTACTAATGTATTATAAACCATCTCTTCCTGTACTAAAACGCCACCTGAATTTGCCAAAGAACAGATTTGGCTTAATTTCTCATTCCTGTTGTCTGCGTGTGAAACATCGATTAGATACGAGAAACAGCAGTTGAGTTACAGAGTGACAGAAATGTCATTTTCTGCAGGAGCTGGCATTCAGCAAGCGCACCGAATGCTTGCAAAGGCCTTTGAGCACAGGTGAGACCGAGTGTTGCGGCTAAGCCTTCTGCAAGCCACGCTGTCCTTCAAGGTCCCAAGAGCCACAGCAGCCCAGGCGTTCCTGGCATCTTGTTTTTCCAGGTAAGTTTAAACAAAACCTCAGGCAACTTAAGTTCATAGACTTCTTTTTACAGAGGCCACATGCTTTAACATTTAAATTAAATAAATGGTCTAAATAAGATGTTAATTTCATTTTTCTGGTGTTCCATGTTAGCAGATGTCCCGAATACTGGGCTGAAAGCTGTAGCTCTGCTGAATCAACAACCTTGAGGAGAAAGCTAAAAGCAAGGTAATACTGTAGTCATAATTTTATCTGGGGGGAAACTGATTTTTCTTTCCCCGAGAACGAGGTGCCACAGAAGGAGTCACGTATAGGACTCGCTAAAGTTCAGACAGAAAATGAGGAAAATGCCTTGAAATCCTGGGCTGGTACTGGGATGGGAAGGGTAAAGGCTGATGCTGCTCCCGGATATATCCTCCTGAGGACCAGGTACCATTTCTCTTCACGCTGACCTCTCTCAAAACGTGTTAGGCAGTAGCCATCCTGGATTTCTTGGACTGTAGACAGAGCAGGCAGTGAGCCCTGACCAGCTGATTGCCTTCAGAAATCCACAATCCCTCGACACTACCTACTCCTGTGGCCTCTAGCCAGCCTTGACTGTGACGGGAATATTCTGCTCTAAACACCGTGTGTTACAGCACCGCCTCTCGCTATAAAAAGTGTGTTTCACTTTGAGGCTAAATCTTTCAACGTAAACCCCACATATTTGGCATCTGTGACGATACTTGGTAGTTTTCTTTTTCTACCCCACAGACGTTGCGTGGGTCAAGCAGGGCTATATATATATATATAGGGTGACCAAGAGAATACGTTGCTACTTTTGAGGTCTGCTGGGGCCCAGGCGCCTACCGCTAGCACGGCTACCGGCACAGGCCGGTGAGTCGCGTCGGACCGGAGCTGGCTTCTGCCGAGCCGCCTGGAGCGCAGCCGCGCTTCCATTTCCAGAACCGGAGGGTGCGGAGCTGCCGAAGCGGCTCTGCGAGGAGTCAACTTCGATCCAGGCTGCCTTGCTGGTGCCGGCGTGTTAAAGTTTGCGAGCCTGCAGCGCAGGCTGCCTCCGCTCCAACTAATCCCAGCATCTGCGCTAACGAGAGGCCGATACCGCGCCGATAGTGGTTTTTTGGAAGACGTACCTAAGCGAGACGCGTTTGGTACCAACGATACATTGCGTTAATAGTGTTGTGTGAGCAACCCTGCCTTGTGGGCACCTCTTGGGTGGCATCCCCCGGACCCGTGCGCCCGTTTCCAGTCACAGCTCCCGCAGCGATGCTTCCTACACCTACAGGGTGTGTGTGGGGGTGAGGGGGTACGCTACGTGACAGCCCTGACCAAAAAACCTACCCGTATTCCTCTGCTGGCGATTTTATGGCTTCGGAGGGTTTCCTGGGGCGGGTAACGCCAGACGGCCAAAGGGCACCGGAGCCTGCTGCTTCTCGCCCCGCCTCGGCGGGCAGACCGGGCCGCAGCCCAGCGCCTAGGCCTGCCGGGGCCGCCGCGCACCGTCCCGCCTGAGGCAGGTGGCCGGGGACCGCCGCCGCCATCTT
>NW_010972609.1:2070054-2070329 GCF_000737465.1 Haliaeetus leucocephalus
CCACCGGGGAGCGGCCGGGTCCTCCCACCCGCCCCTCAACACCCCGCTCCCGCCTGGAAAGCGGCTCTTCATTGACTTCGCCGGCCCCGGTCGCGTTCCCCGCCCCCCCCTCCGCCGCCTCCCATTGGTCTACCGGACCCACGTGGGCGCGGCGGGCGCCCTTGTGGTTGGCCGGCGAGGGGCGGTGTTAGTGAGAAGGGAGGGGGCGAGGCGAGGGGGCGGGAGGCAGTTGCCCGGGTAACGGGAGAGTGAGTAGTGGCGGCGGCGGCGGCGGC
>NW_010972609.1:2070410-2248862 GCF_000737465.1 Haliaeetus leucocephalus
GCCGTAAGTTGTGTCCGGGGGGTGCGTGGGGACTGCGGTGCGGGGGGTGCGGGGCCGTGGGTCTCCGTCCAGCCCCTCTCCCCCGGCGGAGGGCCCGGCGGGTTTGGGCGGGAGCCTCCCCGCGCTGCGAGCCTGCGGTTTGCCACAGGGTGGGTGTTGCTGCTTGATGGTCTTTAATATGATCATCGTTATTATTATTATTTTTTTTTGTGATTGTCTGTTGGGGTAGAGGGGTGGTCGCCCCTCCCGGGGAGCCCAGGCCAGCCGCGGGTGGTGGGGGTGTCCCCGCAGGGGTTTTGTCTTTCACCTCGGGTTTTTTAGAGGCTGGGGAAACTTACTGCTGTGCTTTTATTTTCCGTGGAAAAAAAAACCCAAACCAAAACCCAAACAAAAAACCCAAACCAAACAAACCCCTTCAAAAAACTTGTGGAGAAAGACCCGCGAGTATATTTTGGTTTGCTTGTTTGTTCTGAAACGCAGTCAATCGCGGGAATGAAAAATTTCCGATGCTGTGAGATTGCTTTTTTTTTTTTTCCTTAGGAGAAAAAAAAAGAGCAAAGTTGTGTTGATCTGCTTTGCTTTTAATGAAAGAATAACGACCAGGAGGCGTTGTTGGGGATCTGGTTACCGAGGGAGATATTTCTGAATGACGTTTTGTGCAGGTGTGGAACCTTCTGGGGCCGCGCGTGAGGATGGACCCTGGAAGGACACATCCCATTGCAGCCCTTGAGGCTTTAAATCTAAGAATATTAATTCATCTGAGGTTCACTGAAATCGGTTATGTGCTTAAGCCGTGGTCAGGTTTAGGCTCTGAGCTCTTAAAGCTGTTTTCTCATGGAGTTTTTTTAGTATGTAGCGCAACGGGGTCCAGAGCCTGAGTGGGGCCTCTGGATATTGCAGTAATAGGAGAATGAGATAAGAGAGGGTTTTGGTCACTTGGCATTTTGTTGGTTTTAGCGTGTCTGATGGCTATGTGGTGATTTCCCCAGAAAACCTTACTTTTTTTCTTCTTAAAGTTTCTGTATTGTTTTGAATGCCAATTTACTGTTAACAAATCCATCTCCGCAATTAGGTAATGCGCAGAGATAAAAAGTGAATAAATAAGAATAAACTGAATCTAGATATGTAAAATGTTTTGTTTGGTGTCTGATTTGAATTAAATGGTTCTTCAAGCTTTGGGATAATTTTTTTTTCTTGCTCATATAATTTTTTTTTATATGAAGCTTAATGTAGCTAACTCATGCAGTGACACTAAATATCCAGTAATGTATGCTCTAAGGTTACATGTGTATACTAAGTACTATATACAAATAGAAATTTGCACGTTTCCTCAAGAGAGTCTGTCTGGCTCCACGATGGTTAAAGCCATAACATTTAATGCACAGGAACTTCCAGAGAGTTTGCACTTTTTCTTCTTTCTTAATTTTTTTTTCTGGTTCAGGGGACCTCTCATGCAGAGAGACGTTGTCCTTAGTTGCACTGGTTATGTCATGCTATTCCAGCATGGCATTACACGATGTGACTGATGCAGTCTCATGTGTCACATCACAGTGAAATCACTGGAGGGAAAAAGTTTTCGTCGGTGGGACTTAAGGATATTTATATAAGTTGGGGTTGGTTTTTTGTGTGATATTTGTTGCTAAGGTCAAAGGCCTTTTACTGCCTTCAAGCTACCTGTGTGATTTTGGTGGATATCGGCAGGTGTAAAACCACAGCTCAGGAGGAGATTGTGGTTCAAAATAGAATTTGAAACCTCTTGTTTATCTATAAAATGGGTTAGAGGTGTTTTTGGATTACTTTTAAGTGGCAAAGCATAGCAGCATCACTGCAATCAGTCACGTTCTTTCCTGTACTCGCCAGAAGAAAAAGAACTGGATTGATGACCTACTCCTTCATGTTGAGGAGCATTTGAAGTGATAGGCAAAAGCAATATTTCTGCCTGTTGCCTTGTGACTTTTTGCCTTGGAATAACGAGGTACCTCAGCACGTAGAACAAACCTGTTTATGCATGTGACCAAGAATCTACCTTATATCTAACTTGGATATTTGACTCGGTTATTCAGTTCAGGTAGTGCTGAAGCTTTGTAGAAAAATGTGAGTGGGTTACAGATATCCAGTTTCTACTAGGCGTACGGAAAAATCTGTTTTTTGTGCTACCCATCCTTTAGTGATGGGAGAATGTCTGATTGTTAGGATGGTTTTATTATTTTCTTTGTTTACATAAGACACTTAGCTTTGGATTTTTTGGGTGCTCATGAGCAGAGCTTGTATCAACAACATACAGCTTAAGTATGTGGTCTTATACCATGCTCAGCTAAGGTTGCTAAAATTGATTTAATATTTAGCCTTTTTAGATATGGAATCCAACTTAATAAATGTGCTTTTTCTGGTGCCTGCATATTGAAGCCTGCTGGCATTGATCACACTGTACAAATTAACTTGGGAAATGATTTATCTATGTTGTAGTAAACTTGTGCTTCTCAGTACAAAATGAACAGTATTATAAGGTGGTTGAGTTGCTAACTTGTGATTTCAGGTGCCACTTCCTTTCCCAAGTAATACTATAACCTGTTCATTCACGTATTCTTGTGCCCAGGATTTTGAGAGGTGGCACACGATAACCTTATAAACTGTGGAGAAAGTTCCCTGGGTAAGAGACCCCAGAATAGTAATGAATTTGGCTTTGTACCCAGAACTTTAGTCCTGGGAGACTGAGTTTTGAGTTGATCCTTGCAGGCTTCAGTCAGCATCGCAGCAGGCTCAACTCTTATGTACAATGCTGTCATTCTGGGGTGTTTTTATGCAAAAGCCCCAAAGGTAAAGTAATATGCTAAATAGGCATCAAAACATTTTGAGAGGCTTGGGTGAAGACTGTAGTATCTACAAAATATCTAATTATTGTATCGGTTCTGACTTGCGGCTCCTGGTGGTGGGCGAAGACTATCAGTTGCTATGTTTTCTTTCAAGCTGGTAAAACCTGCTTTTTTTCCCCCCCCTTTTAGGTATTTGTTTGAATACATAGAAGAAGATGACAAGCGTGCATGGATGATTTTACGTAATTAACACCTGCTAGATTTGCAAAAGGCAATTATCGCTGTGAAGTGTTTACATTGATTTATGGGAGGAAGGTGGCCCAAGAGAGGGATGCTGATAATATCAACACAGTGGATTAAATGCACATTTACACCTTTATTGACATATAAATTATCGGTGCCAGGAATGCACTGAAAAGGCTGCTGATGGAGCAATAATGTGGCACAAACTACTGGGTTTGGATTCAGCTCTGTCATCCTTCTGTAAGGCACGTAAATGGAAACCCTCATCTGAGCTAAAATAGGATATAGAGGCTCACAGAATGGCTGCTTGTTAAGATAATGAGCAGTGATGGCAAACAAGAATTTAGAAGGATGATAAAAAACATGGACGAGGTTTGAAGGAATTCTCTTGCCTTTTTTTTATTATTTTTAGATTTTTGTTGTTCATACTATGGATTTTTAGGAAAAGCTTAAAGAGGCCGGAAGAGTCTTTGTAGCTGGGAAATGGAACCTGGCTCTGAATCCAGCCAACATCAGAAAAGAAAGCCTGTGACACATGGACTGGAAGATCAAAAAAGGGTAAGTGACAAAAGGCGGAAGCACTTTCTGCTTAAATTGCTGAGTGAGATACAAGAGGCAGAAGAGCTCCTTATAACTCTTTTATCAAATGCAGTTGCTGCTCGCCAAGCTTAGCCAGCTGTAGATCTCTTCTCCTGCTAATATATTTTAAAAAAATGTTTGTGTCTCGCTTCAGGCTTGTTCCAATGTATGGAGCAAAGAGCTGAGGGAAGGGGAAGTTGTAGTATGAGTGAAAGAAGGGAAAAAAATCCAGAATTTTGCATAGTTGTTGATGAAGAGACTTGCAGTGTAAATGAAGTATGCTGACTCTTACTGAGTCCGGTCGGATTATTGATTTGTTGTAACTTTAACTTTTTTGTTGATTCCATTAGAGAGGTTAAAAAAATTGCGTTCTTGGGATTTGGTGATTAAATTTGCGGAAAATGTTGTACACTTGTCAATATCCTCATTGTCCTGATGGTAACATTTGTGTTTTGCTGTAGTTTCCAGATGTGTCTTTGACTTGAAACAAAACAAAATGCACAGTGGAATGTGCTTAGTGTCAGGCCTTATTTTGGCAGACCTTATTTTGTACAAGTGCTTTGTGGAAGGTCTGTGTGTCAAGGTAGTATTGTATTATTTAATACTAATGGACTGGCACATTAAGTTGACCTAAATGAAGTTGCCGTCTCAGGCAAAATGTGGCTTGTGAACAATTGGGACTTCAGAGTTGTTTTCTTGGCACCAGTCAAGCAAACTGTAAAACTTGACATGTTTCTAGTGTATAAATCATTTATATTGTTTTCCACACAGATTTGATGGGTGATAGAAAACACTGTGTGTTCAGCTTTGTGGGGAGAGTTCCTTTTTCTTGTAGCTTTTACATATGATTTTTATTTCAGTTGAAAAGCAAGTTGGGGGAAAAAAAAATTGACCGTCGGCTATTATTTTGCTGTTCAACAGTGCTGTCTGATTTCGGAGAGAGGGAGGTTTGTGTCACAATTTCATCAAGTCTGCTGAAGAATAAAAGTGGTTTCCCTGTCACCCCATTAGAAATCTAAGCAGCCTGGAAAACTTTCAGAAATTGGATAAAATGCAGCTGTTTCCTTACAGAGAAATGACATTTAGGGAACGTTTATTTGGGGAACAAAATAGAAGTCCTAAATGTATTTTAATTGCACTGAGCATGATCTATTAACTGATAAAAGCTGCCAAGGTCGTTGTCCTACTTTTTTCAAGGAAGCATTTTGGGACCAAAGTAAATCAATAAGGGTTGAAACAAAATCCTTCTATTGACTTAATTTCTGGAGGCTGCTAGTACACTTTTTTCCTCCTTAAGTATACAGTATTGTACTACATATAGGGTATGATGGGAAAAACGTTTGGGACCTGTGACACAGAAGTACACTATAATTGTTCTGATGCACCAAAATTAATATGCAATTATGTCTGTGTCTCCTTGCTGATAGGTATAGAAGCCTACATCTCCCATCTGCTCCTGGCTCTGGGTATTTGGTGCACATGTAGTATGGGGCCTCTGAATGTATAATATAACCCCAAGTGAGGCTCAGTGGCAGCTGGGATAACATCAATTGGTCATGCTTTGCTGACATTCATTTTAACTTGAACTCTAGCCGTCATGGAGATTATTAAATTTATAATGATATATGTAAGATCCATTTTAATGACTCTGCATGCTTGGGTGATCTCTCTCACTTCTGTTTGCAAAACAAGTCTTAATAGAGTATTACATTTCATTTCCTATAGAATTTTCCAGGGAAAGGCTACTGATGAGAGCTTTGCTTAGATTTAATGTTTACTGGGAAAAATCAGTTTGGAATAAAAATGTTGATGCAACTCAGTTGTTATTGTGGTGTTGAATAGTAAAATAAACTTTGGTGTTCTTAAGCTTAAAATTCTGAGGTTTCTGATTGGGAAAAGTGGGTGTGTGATTGAGGGCCATTAAAATAAATCATCAGTAGACACCTTTGTTAGTGGAAATGAGGCTTGTGCTGGAAGAAATAAGACCAAGCTCATTTTAAATCGAGCAAGTGCATTTTCCTTTTTATAACAACATATTTTATGGACATAAAGTCAACCCTTGTTCAGTGTTTTTGAAGCAGTAAGAAATCAGTGTGTATATGTACACCAATCAATGATGCATCTGGTATGTCTTTCCCAAGTAAAATACAGAAAGCTAGGTCTGCATTTGTGGTGTAGAAATAAAGCTTAATTTGCCTTTCTTTTTTTTTTGGCAAGTGTATTTCTAGGTATCTACTTAGTAGATATATTGATTAAAGCAAGACAAGATTTAGTATTTGTGCTTATTTTTTAGAGGTATGGGGTTTTGCTTTTTGTGTGTTGGCTGATCTTCAAGAACTAGAAACTGGGCTGCGTCTGACATTTGCTGAAATCAGTAGAAGCAGGCTTTTTTCCCTCACCACTGTGTTAGCTTTCCAGGCTGAGTTTAAGAGGACTCTAGTATTAACGTTTGGGATAGCATCCCATCTATCTACATAACTTGTGTTGGCTCTAGTGGGAATTACATAGCCAAATTCTGTGCAACTTGTAATATAGAAGGGAAAAATTTGATCGGATTTAACAACCATTTAAGTGGACCATCTGAAGGTAGTAGGATTACTAACATGAATACTAATGTGAATAAAGTGAGCAGGCTTTATGCCAATATACAACCTTGGCAACAAAGTCTTTAAATACAAGAGTGATACAGGTGATGCTATAGACTTGTCGAGTATGTGTGTAGGTTATTGTTTTGCTACCAAAAATGGATGCTCGCTCACGACCAGTAAATTCACAGATCTTTTTCTTGAAGAGGAGACTTGAGGAAATTACTGTAAAGCAGGTAAAAACTGCTGCTAAAATAATCTAGTTGGGTACACTTCAATCATCCTGTGTCATGAAAAATTTAGTACTGCCTTGTGTTCTGATTAAATGCATTTTCTGCTGATGAGTAAAATGGAATAGTTCTTCAGTCGATTTTTATCCTTCATTCCCACTCTTCCTGATTTCTCATTCAGATCAGTAGCTGTAAGTTAGTGGGACATGGTAAAGAAATGTGTATGTGTAATAGTGACAGAAGTGTGTTCCGCTCTGCCCGAATGAGCCCTCTTGGATTGAACAATGATTAAAATATAATTGTGAAATGAATTTAGACTTTGAAAGGATCTCTGTAAATGTGTATTTTATGCTGTTGCCCAGCTAAACTTTTGGCTCTGATAATATGTGTGCCTACCTGGTATATTGGGCTAGCGGGTTTTAGGAAGGACTGTCTTTGTCATCAGCGGCACAGAAAGCAGCATGTTAATATTGCAGGTGCTTGGTTGCTATTGTGTGTGGCTTTGTGGTTTTTTTTTTGACTGCAGAAAAATTGTCACCCTGGACTTTCAAGTGTCAGTTCAAGCTACCTGGACATGCTACCACAGATGCACAGTGGATCTGGCACTGGACCTTATAAAGCCAAACTGATGGTGGTCTTCCAGTATTCCCTGTCCCCCCCCTGCCCCTTTCTACTTGATGGAAAACTTCCTCATCTCTTTATCGCTTTTTCTTTTTTAATGAAGAATGTGCGAGGTGCAGTTTTATAGTGTTAAAAGCAGACTAACACTTTTTCGTGGGGCATCTTATCTCTTGACTTGTTTTTATTTAACAGTCATCATAATACACATGACTGAAGCCATATGCTATAGCTTTCTCTCTGGTTTGTGTTACGTTTTTCCCGGGTTATTATTGATACACTTCAGATTTGCTTGAGGATACTTGCTGCTACCTTTCTATCAAAATTGGTTTAAATAGCATAAGTGGTCTTGCATGTATTAACCTTCTCATATTGCAAACTTGTGTTGTTTAAAGTGGGGTAGTGTTGGCTGAGTACCATGTTTATTAGTAGATTTTTGTGCTGAGACATTAATGCAGTTGATGGGTGCTGTGCTATTGAGCCAGTGTGAAAGCACTCAAGTATAACCACTTATAAATTGCAGCAAGGCTTACCTTATGAAATTACAGCAAGCTGCTATGTGGTATTTTGATAATGTAACTAACTGGGCTTTTATGGAAAAAGAGATGCAATAAAAATCCACTGAGGAAGAGAACTGAGAAAATGTCATAACCTCTCCTTCATTTTGCAAATATTTAAAGCCTTCTGTAAACACAACAATCTCTGTAAGATTTTTAGTTCCTAGCTATGGGGTTTATGTTTTCATTCTTGTAATTAAGGTTGTTAATAAATCTAATTTAAACCTGATATTTACAGAATCGGATTTGGGAGACTTGGTTACATGGATGGGCCTTGGTGATTTGTCCAAGGCTCGGCTTCTGCTTTAAGGCCATAAGTTTCCTGCTTTTAAGATGCTCTTGGAACCCATTTTGAGGGTATACTGTCTGTGACCATTTTCAACCACTCTTTGTTAAGAAATTGGCTCAAAGAAACAGGTAGTTCTGTTCATTTCAGTGATGCAGATTTGCACCTTGATGGTTGTTACAAGGTATTCTGTTTTTCTTCTATTTTCTGTTAAAAGTTCTTCCTGTGGTGGCTTTAATGAGAGAGTTGTATGAGAGAGTGTGTTTTGTTTTGGTGTTGGTGGTTGTGTTGGTTTTTTTTTTTGTTTTGTTATTGCCAGTCCTCTCCCAGTCAGACTCTGGTCTTTAAGACATTTCCTGGATGAAGAAATAGGGCTAGCTATGATTGTCAAAAATGTTTGTATAAGGTAAACAGTGAGTCTTGCTGGTGTCTGTTGTAATATTTGTCTAATAAAGAAATTTTGCAAGCTTTTTAAAAATAGAGGGTGCTTTTTTCCAACTTGTGTAAATTTACAGTAGGGTGTGATACAGAGGATCTGTGATGATGTAGACCAGTCAAAGATTAGACTGCGAGTGGTGAACTTCATGCGCTTGAGGTCTCTGTGGTATACTCTCATCTAGAATTGACTCAAGTGTAATTCTGTTAGTTTTTCATCTTTTTGCCCTGTTCTTTTCTCCCAAGTCTGTGTTACCGTACCATGAAAAAGCTTCTACGTGATTTCTTGAGATCTTATACTTGCACAAATTGTTGGATTTTACCTGTTTTGTAAAGCGAGTAAACCATATGCAGCATATGTACGTATGCTATGACTTGTTCAGCAGTGATAGAGACAGATACATATATATGGCTTCTAAAACAAACAGAGGGAATACGTGTGGATGGGATGTGTAAGGCAGGTGTGCTAGGTCACTTATTTCTGTTCCTATTGGCGGTCAGCTGAACACTAAGACTTTTAAGAAGTTGAGTGTTTCTGTGGCCATGCAGGTAGCTTTTTTTTTTTTTATCTAGAAAGCCACCTTCATTTCAAATTGAACTGAAGCAGATCTGTTTATGTTCAGGGATTAGGAGCGTTGGCATACAAAGTGTGAAAATAAGACTAAGTTTACAACAGTACTGCAAAACTGGAGGGGAAAACAGGAGTCACCTTCACTTGTATCCTAGTGATATAGGTGTTTAAGTGGGATATGTGAGGTATAACCTTGATATAAATAAAGTTTTGAGTTGCCTTCTCCCATCTCACAGAAGAGTATCCAGATTGGTTTATATGGACTTATTGCTGTGTATTTTGTCATGATCTCTGCTCTTGAGCCTGATTAATTTTAAATTATACTTTTTCTCTATCTGTGATTGGAATTAAGCTTCCTGGTAAATACTTGATAGGAAATTGCTTTTTCTCTACCAGTGAGTGAGGCTACTTTTGTGACGGTGTCAGAACCTGTTCAATCTTCTGTACTGGGTATGATTTTTTTTGTGTGTGTGTGTCTTTTTTCAGTTGTTAATGTTCTGGAGCCTGCTTCCAAATAATTGTCCCTGAAGGAGTCCATCCCAAGATATCTTACATGATGTTAATTATGTGATATCATTGGAAGGGGAGATTTCATTGTAGATAACCAAGTTCAAATAATGATTTTTGCCTGATCAGGAGTGGCTATCTCATATCTGTCACTTGTTGATAATGCTAAGTTATGCAATTTCTGTTAAATCACATGTACATTAGAGTAAATCTAGCTTTAAAAAATTCCTCTATGTTGGTATATTTGCACACTTGTATCCTCTAATACACACTTGTATCCTTGTATCCTCAATGCTAAATTGAACTCTCCAAAGTCGTTTTGGTTGAACCAGCACAACGCTGCTTTCACTGAACAAGAATAAAATAACGAACAAAAAATTCTGTAGTCACTGAGACCGTATTTATCTTCCTTATACCGAGTGAAGTTCAGGATCTTGAAGATAACTTTGCCTTGACTAAAGAGTTTATCTGAAGTTCTAAGGATGTGGAAAAAACATCCTTGTGTAAGCACAATGGCATTGCAAGGCCGTGTAGCTTTCTAAATCATTCGGGTGTACTTCGAAAATTCTGATCTTACGGGTGGGTTAAGTGATGAAGGACAATATTGGATTTCCACAAGAAGAGCGACTTAAAGCCTCTGTTAGAGGGAGTGCGTAGAGTTGATCAGGAGATGCAACCAAATAAGCGATGAGATTCATGAACAACTGCTGCTTGTGTTGTGGCTAGGTATTAATGGAACAATTATGAATGAAACATTACACTACAAAGCATAGGACTCTGGAAGTCTCTGTTCAAAGCATTTATAGCGCCTTTTACAAACTTGCTGATGGCAGTGTTTTAGCAGAATGCCCAGTTCTGGATCTTTATCTTAAGCAAAAATAGAGCATGGAGGTGAATTACAGTATGCTCAGAAGAACCTGACACCCACTTTCCCCCACATGCACAAATGCAGAACAATTTTTCTTGTGGGTTTATTCCAAAATCCTGGAAAGCATGCCTCTGAAAAAGCTTGTATGGAAGAGTGTTTACACAGTAGATAAGTACAGATGCCATTAAATGGAACTGTACAAAATCAGGTAGAAACGATTTCTGTTTGCTGAAACTGTGTTGAACAATATGGAATAGTTGATTATTTCCAGTCCCAAAGGAGTGAGGGTTAATGCTGATGGGTACTTTTTATATAAGGCACACCTAACGCTGCTGTGGCCTGGAAGAACTTCCCTGTTTGCATATGTGTGTATCTACATAGCATCTAGTTTTAAACTAACTTCCCACCCCCCCCCCCCCCCCCTTCTCTGATGGTAGATTAAGAATACTCTGGTGTGATCTGCTTGGACAAATCCTACAACAGTCTGTCTGGTACGCTGTATTGCCTGTGGCACTGATCGATATCCGATGTTTCAGAGCTGGAGAGAAACCCAGCAATATGATGCATCAGCTGGTTGCCTCGTATGGAGGGAAGAAATCCATCCCTTTCTCCAGCTGCTGCTGACAATGGGCTTTAAACCCTAAGGCATTAGATATGATTATCATTCTTATCTTGGAGGGCTACAAGTATTAGTGGTCATAAATTAGCTGGGATATTTTAAAATTCAGCCAGGCACCTTGATTCTGTGGAAAATCTCCAGCCAGTGGTGGACTGTGTGGAGAGGTAGTAATCTGCATTGACCTCTGTCTTCTCTAGTTGGCTTTGGGGTTCCTTGTCTGGGGCTGGTGAACGTGAGTGTGGGCTGAAGAGTGGAAGATCCGGGACGGGACTTGGTGCTGCAGCTCTGTCGCAGTGTGTTAGTGAGCCTGTTACTCTAGTTTTGCACATCTTGTGGTATAAATGAGGATTTGATAGCTAAGATCCTAATGGCTTCATCAGTCTAATTTCAAAGCTAATGAAACCATAAGTCTCAAGCAGTAAATACAGGTAAGTGCTATGTAGTGTAGTATATATTCTTTATAGTGTAAAGAACACTTGTTTCAAAATAAAGTGACTTTTTGAAATCAAAAAGGAAAAGCCTTCTACATTTGTATCAAATGTGGGTTATAGGATGCTATGGAGAACTCCCTGCCTAATAAGCGATTTGCTTCTGTTCCTGGTTAGATGGTAAAGAATTTACCTCTGACTTGTCAGATTCCAAAGTGTTCTTGGAAATGTTTCTCCAGCTGAGAAATGCACCTTATCTATCCTTCTATTCTTTTACAGTGGTTTAGCAGAAATGGCTCTATTTCCCTGTTTTTTTTCTGTGATTGAGATGTAGCAAAACCATGTTTTCTGTGCCATAGGATGCATTTCCCCTGATGCACAGCTTCAGAAGCCAGCATGCTCTTTCAATCCTTACGCGTGTAAACAGTCCAACATAAATTACTGAGTTTCAAGTGACTTAGTATTGCAAAAATTAGACCTATGTGGTTTTGTTCGTTTAATAGGACAGGTGTCTCTGTCTGTTACATAAAAGGTACAAGTAGGTAAACATTAGAGGTTATGTTTTTAATTATTTTTATAAAGCAAGTGTGACTTTCAGATAATATACACTGGAACTCATTAATGTGTAGTTTCCTGCACACCTCTTTAGACAAATGTTCATTATTATGCAAATGGCTAGCCTCTGGCTTTGAAGTAATTGTCATATATAATAATGTAGGGGCCATGATATTAAATTCTTCAAAACCTAAATAGCTGGGAAATTCATATTGGGCAGTCAGATATTGTCTCGTGATGTCTGTGCCTGGAAGCAAATTTGATATCCCTGAGGTCTGCTATCTATTTTGATATTCCTGGTGAAAGGATTGGTAGGAAAGGGAATGGGAAAAGGGGGAAGGAGTATAAAGGAGATAGTCAGAATTATCACAGAGACTTATTTACTAATTTTAGGGCATACTGCAAAGCTAAGAGTACCTCAAGGGTCTTTCAGGAAGGGAGGCATTAGGGAGAGACAGACATGCATTTGTCAGTATTTATTTTTAGGCATGGAGTGTTAGGTTTTTTCTGGTTGATTATAGTCCAGCTTGACAGATGTGGTATAGATTTATTTATGCTTGCATACTACAGCAATTCATAACAACTTTAAGAAACAAATATTAGTGACAACTTCCAGTAGCAGTGGAGCTATGGTATATTCTTTAACAAAGAAATTAGATTTCTGAGTTAAGGTGTAAATCCAGTACTACCGACAACTTCAGGTATATTTCCTGGTGCAGTTCGTGGCTCTAGAATAGGATTCAGTGCAGGTAAAGAAGCTTTTAGTGAGTGTGAGAAACGTGTGTGTTTCCTAGCTATGTATTTCTCTTTCAAAAGCATCATATGTTTGTGTATGCATTCAAGTTCATGTATTACTTTCAAAGGCTTGCTAAAAGGAATATTTAGGATGTAACATAACCTGGTAGTAAAATAGGTGTGTTACAGATGAAAGCTGATAAATTTCTTCTAAAATTGTTCAATGTTACATTGGTCTAACTCTAAAATAACTGGTAGGAGACTGCTGGATTAAGTTATCTTAACTTAATCTCCCAACTTGAAATCCTCTGGTGGTGCAGTATTTTACTCTTCTTTGTTTTCTAGATCAAGTCATAATTCCTATTTTCTTTGCAGAGAAAAAGTGGAAGGGATAGTGTATCTGAGTTTCTTGCCTTTTCTTGCACTGAGCTTTTTGCCTGTCGGACAGTTCACACTTTATTTCCGTTCTTTTTCTGGCGATGCAAAGTCACCCAAAGGTAGGATGTGACAGAGAACCATAGTCTGAGATGGAAATGGCATGTGTATAGCATTACAGGGGAGATGGAGCCGGTGTAGCCACCTAGACCTTTTTCCCATTCTTGAGGAGGTTACTGCAGCTTCTGATGGAAACCAGATCTGCCTTTGGGAGTCTACCGAGAGGCTCCTGCAGCATTCCCATGGCAGTAAAAGTTGGTGAGAGGATGGTCTTTGTTTTTTTTCCTCTACAGAGGACTGTCATTCATCCTTTAGAAAGGAATGATCTGGCTTACAAATTAGTTTGTCCTTGCAGCATTAGGAAAAAATAGCACGGTATTGAAGACTGATTCCTTTTTTGCTAACAGAATATGATGCGTGGATGTCTCTTGAGGCTATTGCGCATTGATCGTGATAAATATGTACTCAGGCTTGTGTAGCTATTTTTCAAGTGTTCTGCAGTAAAAAAGGAGTTGTATTCAAGGGAGCTGAGGGGCAGGGGAGTAGCTTCTGAGATCTGATAATAGAGTAAGTTGAGAAATCGATAGAGACAAGGTAAGCTTGTTATGAAAAACCTCATTTATAGGTGGAAAACGAGAACTCTACATGCTGCAAGCATTCAGTTTGCAGTTTATTTTCCAAAGTCTTTCAGTTCTTCATTGTGATGACAGCAGTGACTATCAGATCTTCAGTAACTTGGAGGATTTGTCTTGGATAAACAACATGCATCTGATATGACTACTCCAAAAATGTAACAGGGCAGATGGAATTGCCAATGTTATTTTGGTGTGAATTTTTCTAATCCAGATGCCTAGTTTTCTTCATTGATTTTTGCTCTATCATGTCAAACGAGGTAATGAATTTTTTTCAATGTCTTCAATTTAGTACTGTGATATTCAAAGTTTCTAAGTTAATCTTGTGAACACAGTAGAAATAAGAGAGGTTAGAAACTGGAGACATCACAGGATTGCTAGGCTTTGGGTAAGGGAAGTTGAATTGTAGTTAAATTTTCTGTGAGATGGGCAGGAGATGGGCTTCAGTTCCAGTATTGTTCCATTGGTCCATAACATGAATGTCAAAACGAAGAAAAAACCTAGATGGTGCTAGTTCAGTTATCGAAAGCATGTCCTTTCCATATCAGCCTTGACCAAAATCCATATAAGCTATTAGAAATGAGTGGAAGTTGCATCAGCTATCCCTTAGTTGCATAAAGCAGTGCTTTAATGTTATTTCGGCTGATAGCTCACGTCCTAGTAAATAGGAAAACCATCCCCAAACACCAGAAAAGATCTTTCTTTCAAACATTTAATTTTTGCAGGTGTTATATACTTACTTCACTCTATTGTTGCGAAACTCATGTTAATCTCGTGTGCTGGGTTTTTTTTGTTGTTGTTGTCTTTTTAATTTGCCTTCCAAACAGGCATCTTTTTGCTTAATATGCTGACTTCTGAAGCTCAAGCTCGGCAATAGGAATAGCCTGTCTTTAAAATCCTTTTCCTTTAAGATGCTTGACTAAATAAAAGGAAGATTAGTTATAGTATGTATGTGTTAGGGTTGGAATAAAATCTTCATAAATATTTATCAGGTGGGAAAAATAAATACATGGCTGCATCCTTTTAAAGCTCAAATGATATGACTTAATAGACCAGCTGGCAAAGGATGAAAGTTGAGTGTGGGGGAGATTTTTCACCTTGTATAAACTACTTATGAGCTTTGAGTGCAGTACATGGAAGGGCTAGAATAGATGGAAGCATGTACAGACAAGGGTCTTTCTAGATAGGCAGATGATTGCTTTTGTAAGAGCCTGGAACTTTAAATCTTGATGGTGGGTGGTCTGATGTCATTCATTGTACTTACAGTAGCTGAATCTGAAGTGAAGGTGTTTAATACTTTGATAGAATCAAAATGGACCAGAAGATGCATACTGCATGATGATAGTGTCATAACAGTTGCTCATGTAATTGGGGAGGCAATGTTGTTGAAAGATAAGGCGTCAAATATAAATCTACATAGTTCTCCTTGCTCTCCTAGTTCACAACATGTTTTTGTGAGGGGAGTTCATAAGATAATGTGGAAGACTTCTGCCTCTTGGTTTTTCCTACCTATAGCATGGGGTAATATTCACTTCACAAAGCATTTTGGGACCTCCAAAGGACAGAGTTGAGTGACGTTAGCAGAAAATCCTGGTTTCTTAACACACATTGTAATCAGTAATGGCATAAACACAGTGTTGTGTTGATAGTTCTGTGTACTCACCTGTCTTTATCTGACTTGCATGTAATATATTTTCAACTTGTAGATGTAGCTATTAGATTTTTCTGTGTGTATAAGCATATCTCTTTACAGAGGAGAATATTAGTTTCTGGTAATTGGAAATAATAGGAGGAAAGATGTAGCTCTTTGGTTCAGGAGGACTATGTGAAGTGCTGAGCTATAAAAGAAAAATCTAGCTGCCTTGCTCGTTGCACTGTTATTGCAGGATCTGAATTGGCAAGTGCTGCAGCTGGGTTGTAGTAATTGGCCCAACCTGTGTATGTTCCAAGAGCAAGAGGCATCTCTGGAGCTTTACTAAAAAGTTCAAAAAAAAAAAAGCCCCTTAAGAATCTGAGTGTGTGTAACATGGGTTGGACTGCTCGGTCTGCTGCTGTCTTGCTGCTGCAACTTTGCATTTCAAGGGCTAACGTGCCCTTTGGATGACTCCTTTGGTGTTGCCTTACACAGATGAGAATATCTGAGACACACAGCCCCAGTATTGGATTCCCCTTGGATTAAGGTAACATTTTTTTTGGAAGGGGGCATTATTTTCAAATGAATGCAGCTGGCAGCATGGCCCCTTGTGGCATTTAGGCAATGTGGCTCCAAGATCCTTGGTTGATCTCAGGATCAGGGAGAACGGGAGGGTGATGGAGGATGGAAAAGTGGAGGAGAAGTGGCTTGTTCTTGCTTTTCCTCTTGTTCCTGCAAGTTCTTGCAGTGCTGGTTTTGTTATTTGGTTGCGTTTTTTATTGCTCTAAGTAAATGGAAGTTAGAAATGGATAATCTTTATGAATGATGAGAAATACTTGTTCTAGTCTTGCAGGCTAGAACACAAGGTAAGCAACAGGAAAGCAAATATAATGCAAGCATTCACCTCATGAGGAAAACGCCTTCAAAATGGAAGTATATGCTTGTCCTTATTTCTAAAAAAACCCGCAAAACCCCACCACAACAAAAACCCAAACAAAAAAGCCTCCCAAACCCAAAAATACTCTCTTTATAGTTTGTAAATTACTGTTACTGTTGCATAGATGGCTTTTCATTTGTGTGTTGAAGTACAGACAATTCCTGTCTGTACAGAGTTTTGATGCATTCTGAAAATAGCGATTGGGCGATGGATGCGTTGAGAGAAATGTCACACGGAACCAGAGGTGTGTGTGGAAATGGGCACGAGCCCCATGTCGCGTTGGCCTGTGCTCTTGGGGAGCAAGGACAGCCGAATAAATTTCGCTAATCTGCATCAGTTGTACGTGTTGCTAAAGATGATGAAACAGTAACTGCTCTACCTCTCTGCTTCTCTCTTCCTTTTCATTTTTTCTGCCTTAAGGTGATGTATCGTGACTAATAACGTTTGCTGTGCGATAAAAGCTAGGGACTGCGAAGTGGAGAAGGACTTCTTCATGATCAAGGCTTTGGTCCAAGTTGTTTTGAAAAGTCTCTGAAGAGGTGCATGTATAAACCAATTAAACATGCTAATTGGCTTATCTTACTAGGTGTCTTCAAAGTAAACCTAATTTTTTTCCATGGATTTCATGATTTTTGGATGAGGGAGTAGCGTAAAGGTCTCTTGCATCCTGCTTCTATGAACTACAGTAGCAGTTACAATTGCAACTTCTACAGTAAGCCTTTTCAGTAGGTGTACTTCAAATATTCAGAACAGAGGAAAGTTATTTTTCTTTTTTTGCAGTGAATCTTGTCTGAGTGGGAGAGCCTAAGCTAGGGAATGGTTAGAGGGGGGGAGAATGTGTTCTTTCTCACCCCTGGCAAGTAGCGTGCGTGCACAGTTAATGCTGGTAGATGTACTCCATTTACGTAATAGTTTATCAGGCTTGCATCTGTTCCTGGGGTCAGGAAGATGAACCCCCATCCCTGATGAACCTCAGTATATACTATTAACAGCCTCATGCTGCATGAAGTGCTCCAGAGTGTGTTGTAACTGCTGCCCTAGTTGACCAGTTGGGGATGTGCATTTTGAAGAGAGGTAATACAAAGACCGTTAGCGTGGTCCTTGGAGGATACAACAGGATGTAATTATGTTTCCTTAAGGCTTGCATGCGTTTTTAGCAAACTTAAAGGATGTCCAGATATCATGCCTAAATTCTTTTGGGACTTTGGAATGACTGATTTTCTTCTGCAAGAGAGTAGTATGCTGAAATTATTCTATTGCAAGTCAGTTCCTATAATGAACTTTAATAGTATCTTTTGTTGCCAATTAAGATTAGTAATCTGGAGTGCTTTTTACATTATTACAGTTAATTTCTATTCTTACTAAACTAGAATGTGGATTCTGACTTAGGATTTTTTGTGGCATCTAAATAATGAAAACAGTCAAACTTGATTTCTGTTTAATGGCTGGATAAATACTGCTTGTTTTTATTTGTAATATAGTGTCTTCTCCTTTGCAGATAATGTCAAAGATAACATAAACGAACACTGTGACTGTTGAATCGGTTAGTTTCATCCTTAACTCTTGAGAGGAAAACAATGACTGTGCACCTTAGCAAATTGTTCAAAATCAAGTCTTAGACTCCAATGTCTTAACTTACTGTGTGTCTACAATCCAAGCACGTTGTCAGTCACAATGCATTGCCACATATGCTATGTTAACAGAGAACATTGTGCAGTTAAACCCTTTTGAAATCAGGGCTTTCATGAGGCAGACCTAGGCAGTATGTCAGATGTTTTTGTTGAACTTTGGAACCTAAAAACTATTCATAACGATTGATGATAACTTAATATCCATGTTTTTTTTTCTTTTTGGCCACCTGCCCAGATTCTATAATGATGAGTAGTTATCTTTGCAACCTTTCACATTGTTGACAGTGATTAATAATGTGTTGTGCACACTTGCATTGCATCAAATAACAATTTTGGGGGTAATGGGAAAAGAATATCTAATTATTGAACTAATGTAATTCACTTCACACATTATAATTCGAGTATTGCTTTTGGAAACCCAAGGATATGAGTAGTAGTTCACAGTATGATTTTTTCGTAGTTACAGGAGTAGAGTATGAAATTGTTAGGTTCATTTCTATCAGTTTCCCAGTGTATGGTGACTGAAACATGAGCATATGAACATAGAAGCATATTTTTAAAGGATTTTTACTGTGAGGAAGAAAATCTTTTAAATCACTAG
The DNA here is from genome assembly GCF_000737465.1 of Haliaeetus leucocephalus. Classification (NCBI taxonomy): domain Eukaryota; kingdom Metazoa; phylum Chordata; class Aves; order Accipitriformes; family Accipitridae; genus Haliaeetus; species Haliaeetus leucocephalus. The sequence goes on from NW_010972609.1 coordinate 2,088,909, forward strand.
GTGCCTCATATACCCTTTTTAATGTTAAATCATGAAGTGATAAAGATTAGCAAATGCTTGCGAAAATGAGATGCAGCTCAGAAGTCTTGTTTTTGTAGGCAAAACTGCTTGAAATTGCCCGTGTGTGCACTGATAAGCACCCAACAGTAGATACTTATCTCTGAGGCGATGTGTAAAACGGATGATTGGAAATTAAAAGATGGGTACTAGTCTCAGACTGGGGTGCCTTTCATGTAATTACACTTCCTTCAGTTGCTATAATATTTTTTTTCATTGATGGCATTTAAACTGAAGCTTAACTTTTTTTTTTCTTTCTGATATTACTGAAGTAGATTGCACTTCAGTGTATGTACTTAGGAGAAACTGAACTGTAAGTTAGGTCACCTATACTGATTTTCCACACCAGTTTTTTTTTCCTCAAATGAAGTTAACAGTAGCGTTTCTACTGTTTCTGTAATTGTTAAATTTCTTCACCTTTCAGGATTCAAGGGTTTTATTGTGTTGTTACAGCTGCACTATCTACTAATGCAGAGTTTGTAGTTGTTTCATGATTTAGATAATATCTATGTGTATACATTAATTTCTATTCATGTGGCTAAGGCCTGACATATTTAACTGGTATTCTTTCTGGTTTGTGTCATGGTTACTTCATTATCCATGTTGAATTATGCCATAAATGTTTGCAGGAGCCCAGTCTTTGTAGTCATTCTCTGTGGGGAATTTGCACTGAAATTGATGGGGGATCTGAGTGTGGAAAAGCTGCTTGAGTGGGCATCATCTGCTATTTCGGGCAGGCAAGCTTAAGTGGTAGAATATATATGTTTTTAACTGCTAATGTACTGTTAGGGCAATCAAGGGGATGATTCCTTGGGTGATATAAGTGGTTAGGCAGGAGGGGGATATCTGTTCACTTCTGTTCACTCAAGAGCAGTGGCGATTTTTATCCAGAAAAGCTGTGGATAAAAGCAGGGGCCAACAGAGAAAATGCAGGAATATTTCAGTAAAACTAAATAATGTGGGATGATGACAGGAGGGATGTGACTTCAATGAAACAGGATTGTGGCTGCCTAAAAGCCTTTCATTTGCTCCTTCTTAAGTGTTTTGAACCTGTTACGAATGTTGTACTAAAGGTGACGTATTCTAAAAGTTTGCTCTAGGTTTGCTGTATGCTGGGATATATGCTCACATAGAGCTACAGAACAGAGGAGATTATTTTTGAAAATTAATTTAAACAAAATTAATACCACAGTGAAAATCTTTATGCAAATAAATGCAAACAACAAGGAAGAAAGATATAAATCTGTTCCGTTTTCTCGCTGCAGCCTTGGAAAGGAAAGATTGTTGAACAACAAATCTTGTGCCACGGGGAGAGAAAACGCAGTTGGAACAAGTTGGTTTTGCAGACACACAGTAATAGCAGAGAAACAATGCAGTGGTCTCACTAAAAATGGTACAAACTGTTATTTACTCTATTTGGCTCTGACCTGTATTTCAAAAGTATACACACAAGGAGAATGAAAACCTGTATTAAATTGTTGAACAGTCACCCGCAACAGCTTGCATCTTTGCATTTTGTTACATCCCACAACCTTCATCCTTACATTTGTCTAAATAGGTGGTAAGATATCTGGGACAGGGACTCTGTTATTTCTTTGTGGAAAGGTACATTGCGAACTTAAGCCATAAACAAAAGGCAGTGGTTTGGCCTGGATCTTTCTGTCCATAAAGATGCAGTAACATTTTTGTAGCATCAATTGTCTCAGTTCCTTCCTTCTCCATTGAGGCTGTGAAAATAGAGAAGCAAGAAGCTTGGCACAGAACAGCTTTGTGATGGCTTACTGTATTTCTGGGTATATTTTTTCCAATTTTTGGATGAGGTACATCAGCTGTGTTGACACTGCACTACTGTAGTGCTCCATCCAACGCTGAGCAATAAAGCACAGTAACTAGTGAAAGAAATGGAAAAAAGCTGAGGATGTGTCGTTTTAGTTGGTTTTCAGTAGAGGGGAGGGTTTTGTAGTCTTTGACAACCTAATTTGCATTTTACTGGAGACTATCAGTGGCGATATTAAGGCCTGTGTTATTTCCCTGGGTACGTGGAATTCACATGTTCAAGTTCAACTCTTCCTAATCTGCTGTGACTTTCCCTGTGTGATCAATAGAAGAATTTTCCGTTTAGCAAAAGTAAGGTCTTGTGATTATGCTAATACACTCTAAAGGAAAAAGGATTTTCTCATTTGAGGCCTTGCATAAGGGGCTTTATTTTGCTCTTTGTTCCTTTTAAACTTGTACTTGAAGTATCCTTGCCATTTTAGACCCAGGGTAAGATCCAAAAAGAAATGTAGAGAATACTGAGGAAGGTGATGCACAGTGGTCATGCTTGTTGAAGACTTGCTAGTATGCAAACAGGAAAAATACTTTCCGTAACACACTAGGATTTTCTAGTCTTGCCTTTCCAAAGCTGTACTTTCCCCAGCAGTACAGTCATTTGCAATTAATAGCTTAGAGGCAAGGAGCGAAACGCAGAATAACGTGAGAAGTCCTATGAATATCAGCCACAAAACAGTGCATGTCTTTTTCATAAGAAATACTCAGATTTTCATTAAGTTGCTGAGAGATGAGTACTGTTGTGCACAGGAACAAGGCTGAAAGTGATTTGGAAACCAGAATTGGCCTATTGCACTGTATTCGCAAATTGCACGATGGTCACATTGCTTTGAATGTGATACTAGGAGGCTTGCTATTCTCAGCCTTTTCAAGTTAATAGCTTAGTCTGACATACTCGTACTTAGCTGAAAAGATTCCCTATCAGATAGGGAATTGCTAATTTGTGATATTGATTCTGACAGGTTTAAAAAAAAAAATTCTTTGTTTTCTTAGTGAATTCAAGGAGTGGGTTTGATGCCACTGGAAAACGAGCACTGTGTCTATTGCCAATTTGAGCATTCAAATGGTTGCACTAGAGGCAACTTTCCTAGTGGAGAAACTTATGTGCATTATTGTTCATATTATTTCACCACATAAAGGAATCCCTTTTAGTACTACGAGTTCATTTAAAACATACATTGGTGAGACGGTAATGCAAAAGCCAGTAGATAGAGAGAAAGAAGTGTTTTCTACTTGCTTAACCTGTATGGTTGGTAGCTGAAATACCTGTCTTAGGCAAGAACAACCTGTATGACTTGTCCTTGAACATGCATTTTGCAAGTTAGCCTAAAAATTTAATCAATTAATGCATGTTTTGATCACGTACTGGCATCAGGCTCCCCATCAGATTCTTGTGGCTATTCTCTCCTGCTTTAACACGCAGTCGTTGCACCTCTGTTGTTTAGTGATGAAGTCTAGTCTAGGTGTAGGGCCAGGGGTTGTGGGCTGCTAGGAGAAAGCCCGAAAAAGTAGTTTCTGGGCCATCTGTTACACTGCTTGATGCAAACATTGGATATTTTGAGATTAGATTAAAACCTTTACCCCCTCAAATTCTTCCTTAATTGTATTTTGGTTTTATTGGATCCTCATTCTAGACCTTTGAATGACAAGAATGAATATTTGACTAAGTAGCATTGAAAATAGTAGCATGATGTATATGAAGATACAGAACCCTATCTAGAACCACTTCATCTGAGACTGTTGCTACTCAGGTTCACAGTGTAACCATTGCTACAAGGTTTGAGTGTATAAACAGACTGAAGTCAGGTTTTTTGAAATACCTCTGAATTCCATGGGTCAGCAGATATCTGTAATTCCATGGCTAGGTAATGGCAAGGAGGAACCACATGAGACCTTAATTAGTGCTTCTCTTACTACATCCTTTCATTTAAGCCTGGTAGATGCTTTGTATGTGCCAGGGTCCTGTGTTCAAGAGGACAGGCTTGTAAGTGCATTTAGCCTGGTTTCATAATGAAAGTAATATCTGTGCATTTGTGGACTGATGGACAGCATCTCTTTCATCTTTGCATCAAGTAATTTTGACAGAATTTGAAAGTGTTCACAGATGTTTTCTAGATAGAAAGACTAAGTGCCTTACCTATGCAAAAGGCTTCTGCCACAGCTATACCTCTTGAACACTAGAAATGTCAACGACAAAATATGAATGAGTGGGAAACTGAATGATTGTAGTGCTTCTGCTCATGAATGTTAATAAAGTATGTTGTGAAAATATTGAGGCTCAAGGCCTGGCTTCTGTGAACGGGGGTTGGGGTTGGAAGCAGCTTTTCTGACCAGCATTTTGTGCCAATCTAACTCTTCCCTGACCTTCACTCTGACAGTGATCTGAACCCACCTTTGTGTAATTTAGTGCCACCTGAAGGAAAGTTCTGGCCTCCTCAAGAAACATCTGTAAAGCTATTTGGAGTGCTGTAATGGGAGTTATTCTTTTCAGAGATGACTTGGTGAAGTTCCAGCTGAAGTGAAAATGGCTGGCTGGTTTGGTCGAGTTAATGTTAGGTCAAGTTCAAAGTTTTGAAGATAAATTTACTTAAAGTGGGTCAGAACCCATCTAACAGGTTTGTCTCTGAAATGCCTCTTTTCAAAACTGGATGTTCTCATCGAATTATTTATTTCCTGTCTAAAGCTTAAAGGTGAGAATTATTTGGGCTTTGGGGAGAGAGACCTTTTATCATTAAGGTGGTTCATCTCCTCCTTTTTCTTCACTTTTGCCATTTACAGAAAGCAGGGTGGGGGGTGTACTTGGAGAGGCTGTGTGCTTTTCATGGCCTGTCCTACAGTTCCCCAGCTCTTTTCCACGTCCTCTAACGATGTGCCCTCTGTTCTGGACGATCTCTGGGGTGACCGGCTAAGCATCGCAAAACGCTACTGCCTTCTGTTGGGATCTTCCTAGGTCTTTGTTTTGGTAGTGAAACTCAAGCCTCTTGTCCTTCGAGACATTTATTCTTCTTTTTGGTTAAAATTGAACTGAGGGGTTAGAAACTTATTAAGGGAAGGAAGGGTGACAGGCTAGGCTGAGGACATGCTTATAGAAGTCTTCTTTCTGCAAGAAATAATCTGAAAAATTTTGTTCAGTGGTGCATCCAAGTCGGTCAAACTTTTTAATGCTCATCATTTAATGAGACAAGACTGGGAGCTCCAAAATGAACACCGTGTCATTAGGAATACTGTGTTTTCCTTGACTGGTGTGACAAGCATGTATTCATGGAGAGAATTTGTTGAAGAAATATTTTTTTTCAATGGACTTCTAAGAGCAGGAAAACATCTTGCTTGTAACCATCCACAGAAGGATGAGTTGATTCAAACTGTGTAGTGATACTCACTTAGGTACAAGTAGAAGCATAAAAGTTTGGTTTTTAAAGTTTGGATAATTTTGCAATAGCATAGAAAAAAGAAAACCTTGGCAACAAATGTCAGTAGAACTGGGGCTGCATCTTTTGGGCTGGAACTCCTCATTCTCAGTGTGAGATTTGGCCCTTTGTCCATTCTGGTTGAAAGCGATCAAAAAGGTTGTTCTGAGACAACTTTACCAATTACTTCAGGCTTCCCAGGCTCCTTGTGGCGTGTTTGATGCCAGGTATCGTCCAGAAGCTGAAATGGTGGCGGTTGCGGCAATGGCCTAAGGCGAAATGGGCTGGTGCCGAAGTGACTAAACTTAGTCTTCTCCTCTGAATAAGAGGTCTTGCCAAGCAGCTGTTTTCCATACTTGATGTTCTTCTTACACGGGGTCCTGCAAGGGTCTCTGTCAATAATGCTAATGCTACTCGGCTCCAAGTATCCCATTTTGTCTGCGTCTGCTAGTGCAGTTGAACGAAGAGCATGTCCAAGGGTTGCAGTAATTCTTTGTGTGTGTGGTTTCAACTGTATCTTCTAAAGTGGTTAATGACTTCTGGTGAAACTTCTGTCACCTTTCTCCCTCTTGTTACAAAGCAGGGTGTTATCCCTGTGCACCAGAAATTGTTTGGCCTGTGTAAATTAATTTCCCAGATGAAATTAAAATGGTGGCTTTCTAGAAGAAAAAAAAAGCTGAATTTTCACTTAATTTACATGACTTGCTTTATAAAGCGTTTCAAACAATACAAGCAAGTCTTGAAGGCTGTACATACCTGCATGGACATAGGAGCATAACAACCTAATCGGGTGGTATGTGCGATGTGTACATCGGGTCTTTCTCGTACAAATATAGAGGATGAGTATGTTACTGAGATGTTCTGGGGGGTGGGTAATCTGTGGTTTACTGACACAGAAAATAACAAGCAACTAATATGGATATTATGCAGAACTGTAGCGTGTGTCCTTAGCATTTCAGTTGGTATCTAAGGCGTAGCTGTAATACGCCTGTGCACTAGGCTTGGTGGGAGAGCACCCGCTCTGGGTGGGAGTTTGGAGTTGGGGAGAGCAGGTACACGGCTTTGCCCGGGCAAAGAAGATGGATCTGTGAAAAGAGTTAAATAGTGGAGTATAAAATGGAGGGGATATGTTTAGAGCACACTGAACTTGTGTGTCTGATGTGTGTTTATATACACAAATACATATTTATTGCACAATTTGGAAGTATAAAACCCCCTATTTTATAAATATTTGTATGTTTCAGCCTTTCATTTTGGTTTAAAGGATATACTCTACCATAGCAAATACACTGATTTATTTTTTTTTAGCCCTTGACAGACCTTGCCAAATGATTACTTTTACCAGCTGTTCCAAATACTGGAAGAAATAATAAGCTCTTTAAAAAAAAAAAAGAGTAGCTTGTTGCTTCCTCATTCAAGTGTCACTAGAAGATTTGTACAGTTGCTCTGTAGTTAAGCACCTACTTTAAAGGTTGTAGTTGCAGTGAAAAATAACACGTTAGCCATTTAAATTAGTACTTCAAAATTTCTCGCCTCTCTCTTTTGAGGGAAGACAGTCATCTGCAGTCATGTAAACCGCATACACAGTTAAGAGACAAATATTATGTCTTAAAAATAGAAAAATGCTCAAATTGACCCTATTCCCCCCCCCCAATTTAAGAAAATCTAGTATCCGCAATGGTAGTTTTTCATAGGTTTCTACTGTGCAGTCGGTTTCTTGAGGCTTTGTTTTCATTAATTTTAATTAAGGCCCCATGATGGGTCCTAAAAGCGTATGTGCAGTGGAGCCCACCTTTGCGAAGAAAGGCAGTGATGTTGTCCTATAACCTCTTCTTGGCTTGTACTTCTAATTTAGAGACTATGGGGGGTGTTTGGTTTGTGGCTTCCCAAAAGTTTGTGGCTTTTTGAAACTTCCTTCCATACTAAATCAGCCCCTTATTTTAAATACTAACACCAGCTGTATTAGTGTTTATTGAGAACATGACTGAGTGTAATTGGAAGCTTAGGGTTAATATTCACTTTCCTAAGCTTCAAATTAAGCTCAGTCATGTTCTCAGTGATGAAGAGTAAACCCGAAGTTTAAAAGGTCAAAATAAGTCTTATAGTGGTCATAGACATCTAATCAGATAGTGAAGTTTATTTCTATAAATACATTTAGTCACTTGAACCAAGCTGGAGAAGTGTCTCTAGAGTAGGCCTTTTGCTATAGGCAGTTCAAGGTAAAGAATATTATTTCAGTAACTTTTTTTTCCTATTTTCAAGCAGTTGCATCTCTGTTCCTGCTGATACTGTTTTTATGGGTTTTTTTTTTGAGGTTGTTCAGGGTTTGCAGGGTGTTTTTTTTCCCTAGTATTTTCCTTGCTTCTATTAACAAAAGTGTGAAGGCTGGCTGGATTACTTGGTCTTCTGCTTTCAATGTTAGTCTGTGGTCTGTTCCACACAAAATTATTTAGCTGTAGAAGCAAACTAATAGTGTCATTGATAGTTTTGCTAATGAAGTGTGTGTGCGTGCTCTTCCTCTAAACAGAAAAATACGTGGATGCTCATATGAAGAGATGGGAGAACCTGGAAGATTAAGTCAATGATCACTACTTAATAACAGCCTAGAAAGTAAACCTATGTGGGTGACTTGTTTTGGTAGCATTTTCCTGTGAAGTTTCTTGTGCTGTAACACTGATTTACTGTTTATGTAAGGGTCTGTCTGATAGTTAATGGAGGTCCAGAGGCTGTTTGGATTTTTGTTGGTCTGCGTGAGTCATTTATGTGGTTACCACCATGCCTGTTTTCTGGTTGTAGTTACATGTATGTGTTTGCAGCATCTTTATTCACAGTTCCTTTTTTTTTTTTTTGTTTATGTTATGAATACCTGTAGTAGCTCACATTTATTTCAGCCCCCAGCAAGGGGTAAGACTTCATCTTGCCCCTTCAGTGAAGAATTTCCTGTTCCTAGGGGAAAATATCACATTACTGCCTGGATGTCTCTTCTGGAGGAAACTGCCACCCTTTTGATAACTAATCGTATAATTATGAATGGGGAATAGGGACTGGCCTTGAAGATAAGTGAAAGATCCAAGTTTTATCTAAAATGTTTCTTCTGTGAGAGAGACTCCTAGTGAGAACTAGACTTGTGCGTTTGTTGTGCGTTTTTTCTTCTCTTTCCAATATGGTCTGAATTATGAAATTGGAACACCTTCAGTACTCCTCTTTGCACAACAGTGATTTGAAGTAGGGTAAGTGCCCCACTTACTTTTGGTTTTTTATGCTTATTTAAGATAAATTGTGCTTCTCTCTGCCATAACTGAGGACTTCAAGATCAAATGCACAGATTCAAGAAACCTCTGCAGCTGCTCTTAAACTTTGTAACTGTAGTCACTCCAACTGTCAAGTTAAAATAATTATTTCTCCTCACAGGAGTTAAAAGAGCTTTGCTGGTGGAAAAACTGTGAGCAAGAGCAATATAATTGGTTTGGCACCTGGAGGTCTTTTATTTAGTGAGCTTTCCCAGTTATGCCTGTGCAGTAAGGCTTATCGGTATGTTAGATCCTGAATGTGAAATGAATAGTCCTTTGTGTAAACACAAATAGATAAAATTTTATCACTTCGTACAGCTATTTTCATGTAGTGAGTTGCATCTGAAATCCAGAACAACTGATTAAGGAGAAGATAAGTTTGAAGATGTTAGCAATAGCTTATGAGTGCAAAAGTTTAACAGAACACTGTAGTAGTCAAGGAAGGACTGTAAATAATAAGGATATTCTCAGCTAAAGATAAAGGTAAAAAGAAACTGGAGACAAGGGACCTGGCAATAATATTGGAAACACATAGTCCTGCTGCATGCTGCTGTGTTTTGGCATGGCCTCTTCCTGACCGGTTCTTTGCTTGTCTATGTGATCAGACCGTGGGAGTCCTGGTTTTCCTGTCCAATGTACACCTTTCATGAAGTTGCTGTCCTTGACTTCCTTTTCATGGAGTTTAAACCTATCACACTTGCAGTTTTAAGATGTGGTCTCTATGTTTGACATGGTTTTCCCTGTGGAGTGGTAACATAATTTAAGAGGGAAGCAATGGGATGTCCTGCACTGTGGAGAGGTCGGTATGGATCACCATCATTAGAAGATTCTGCCTGCTGGTACGAAGGAGAGTATGATCAATCACAGCATAGCCCTGGATCACGATGATTCTGCTGGCAGCCAGTGGAAGATGTATTTCCTGGGGGAAAAGGCAGCATGATATGTGGGACTAGGAATGTTCTTTGAATATCTAAAATCAAATCTAAACATCTTGTGCGTGTTTACCCCAGGACAGAGATGCACAGGTATATAGCTGCTGATACTGATGCTAGGGGGTAGATAATCAGTGCTGGGCAATGATATTCAAGGGGCTGTGGTGTTGATATTTAACAAATCCAGATGAAGGGACCCCTTTATCCCCACGGAACAGCTTCTCTTAGTCTTTCTTCTAACCTTCCCCCCACCCATCACCTCCAAAGAATCTTAAAGCACATGCATTTTAGTCAAAGTGTAAATAAGCATTAGTTTGAGAAGCACATATCTTTAAAGCTATTTTGTGTTTTTTTGGTTCTGCCTTGGCTGTGATGAGGCAGGTGGATGGATAGGTGCAAGTCCTCCAAATGCTGGTACTTTTCCTTGGCCTTTAGCATGGTCCTTCCTAACCTGGCCCCTCATTCTTGACTGACAGCTGACAAAGGAAGAATCCTAGAACATATCGGCATTTAAAAAGCCAAGTGTTTTGAGGCATTTTGAAGCCAGTGCCAAATGGTTGATGAGGATATGTGACTAGAAGCTGGACTTGGCATTGGGGATACTCTATGTGAATTAAGTTAGTCCTAGTGCCCAGTAGTATCTACTATTTATTTGTGCAGAGTAGATGCATAATGGACACCTGAGCTAGCATTTGAGACAGAGGCATTTCTGGGTAATGGAGAGCTTTTTCTCCTATTTACTGCTGTGTTACCTTCTGTATTTCGGATGTGTATACAAGGATTTCCCATTGAACTGGGTATTTACAGTCCTGCAGAAATATTTATAAAGCACTTGAATTCACTGCTATCTTAACAGCTTGGCACAAGCTCTAGGGAAGCACTGCTGCTTGGCTGCTGCTTGGAGCAGTAGGCTGCCTCTTTTCTTGCATTTAGTGATTCACTAAATAGCTCAAATTTATGTCCATTATATTTATAGAAAAGGAAGTAGCAATGCTACCTGGCTTCAAAATTTTTTTTTCTTTCTGGAGCTTGTGCATGATGATGATTGCTTCATAAATACCTCTTCCTGCTTCCTGTGGGTCAAGCAAAACAGCAATCCTGTCTCTGTATGAGAGATTATTCTTAATTTCCTTTCTCTTGTTGCTGTCTAGATGCTTACTGATTTGTTGGAAAGTATGTGGGTCTGCCTGATCTTTTAGAAAAATTTTTTAAATTTTTTTCCTTTAGCTATTTTTTTAGAAAATAATGCTTTGCACTTTCAGAGCACTTACAGCTGTCACCTTCAGACTTTTACCCAGTATTTCAGATGTCTCCAGTTTCTGTGTTATACACTAGCATAAAAATGGCAATTTCTGAAAGAAAGTAAGCAGAAATGACACAGTAAGAAAACTCATGCCATAAATTCTGTGGTCTTCTGGTCTGTACTCCTGGTAAGAACTGGACTCAAACATGATTAAATTGGGGTGCGGGAAAGCAAATACAAGATGAAACACAATCTTTTGGACAGAAGTGTCCTAGCAGTTATTGTTTACTGATTAGCAGCTTCTAAAATGCAAACTTCATTATCAGTAATGATAACTGCTGAAAATTGCTTGCTCTCAAAACAACTATTACCACTTAGCTTGAATCTCTTTGCAGATATCTCTAGCTATTTAAGATCAAAATAGCACTTAATGGGTTTAAGTAATCAATAGTCCCAAAGACTTCTGAAGATCTTGGCACATAAAATATTAATAGTTTATATTTGTCTTTAAAGAATCTACTTAGCATTGTTAACACATTACAAAGTTCTAAGATTGCAAAGTGCTTCTATTAAATGATGTTAAAATGCTTACAACAAGCACAAGATGCTTGTTTTATGTATCGATGTAAATAAATGCTATTTCCATTCTGTTGAAGTACATAGTTACTTTGAAGTTCGATGTTGAGTTTGATTTGCTGACAGGCTCGTTTTACTATGGATGGTAAGCTACATCTTTAAAAAAATGTCACTTTTCTGCAGTCTTTATATTTCAAACTACGTAATATTTCTCACCTAAAAGAATTTCTTTAGCACACTTACTGGACAAGTTTACAGAAAAATATCTGTTCAACTAAATTTTATTTAATCTGGGGGCATGGTGTGGTTAATACCTGTAGCCGGTTAAGGCACTACGAGCAGAGAGAAGTGTTAGCTGGAGTGCAGGTTGATGGACATGGGGGTATACTTCTGAAATCCCACAGCAACTCAGAAGTAATAACCTGTTGCAGTTATCAAGCATTTCAATAGAAATCAGAATTTCAAGAGGAATTTAGGAAAGGAGACTGTGGTAGATATTCAGTGGTGCTGTGCCTGCCCCTTTGATGCTAGGAAAAGTGATGGCTTCATCGCAGGACCGTGGTACCCTACCGCTGGCAGACAGCTGACTTGAAGTTTGACTTTGATGCAGAGACAACTTCTCAGAGTAATTTGGAATAGAAACAGTCTGCTGTTCCCACTACTTTTTTTGTATTCTGTTGTTACTTAACCGAAGCTGAATGATACATGCCTGGCATGTAAGTTAACAGAAGTAAGAAACAAATTGTTTTGAAATTCCCTGTCTGCATGTATGAAAAGAAAACTGATGATATATCTAGAAGTACTACAGAAGAATGGGCAAAAGTTAAGTACAGCAGAGAGATTTTTAAGAAACAAATGTGGATTGGCATGTGTTACTATTAGGTGGATTTGTTAGCTTTCATTTCAAAAGGTAGATGCCAAAATGTATTTAAGGGGAGAAAAAAGAAACTAAGGACTTGAGCTTACGAGGAATATGCGTGAGCCTTGACTTCAACTGTGTTATGGAGTCAAGGTGACTGGTCTGCTCAGATCTTACTACAATGAACTCCAACACTTTCCAATTCACTTTTAGCATCCCATGTCTAAAATGAGACTGTTTACACCCTACTAAAATGTAATAGTCTATTTTCTGTACTGGAGACTGAGCATCTCAAGTTGGTTTTTGTTTGTTTTTTTTTTTTCATTAAAAACACACATGCATAAACATTCAAGAGGAAATTGCTATTGATCAAAAGAGCAAGATGTTTCTCTCTGGCTTTCTGCATTACTGTAACAGATATTTTAGTCACCTTAGCAGTTTTTATTTAATGGACTCTCAATCTTCATGCTGTGTACAGTAAATGAAAGTGATTATGATTTTTTTGTTTCATTGATACTCAATTCCTTTCAAGGTGGAACTGGGCATGGAAAAAAAAAAAAAAAAGAAAATTGAGAACTCCTGCCAGACATGGTTTGACTGCAGGAGTATTTGAAGACCTTTACTTGGAGCATATGATATGAAATTGCTGCTGATCTGGATATCTTGAGTTTAAGCATAGAAACAGTCAGAGACCATCAGTCAGTACCTGCCAAAAATTGAAATTTAATGAAGTGAGCTTTAACTTGCAGACCTAGTGAGTACCTGTCTCTCAAATGTCACCTGCATACAAGATGAAAGATTTTTTTTTTCTAGTGGCAGATTTGTATTGAAATCCAATACACCCTTTAAGTTTTACCTTTTTTTTTATTCTTAAGCAACATAATATTATTTATATTGAATTGCACTTGGATGGGAAGAATAGGGGAGGGGAGCTGAAAGACTGTCCCATCCATCTTTCAAGGGTAGTCTTATTTTGAAAGGCAGTCTGATATTTTAAAACCTAGTCCCTTGGCTATGCAGCAGCAGCAGTCATGATGCCAAGTTGCTTCTGAACAGCTGTTTCTAGGAAACTTTAAGGGCACCAGTCAATTTTTGTTTAATCTCTCCTCCCTCCCTCCCACTTAAGGCAAAAAAAGAGGTTACTCTGTCAGCTGAATTTCTCTCTGCTGTAATGCTTCCTTCACTGCTCCAGATTGTAAACACTGGGGTTGTTGTGATCTCCCTCCTGCTGGCAGTGCTGTTAGAGAGGTTTTAAATAGTACCAGCACGATGCTGGCTGCTGTCGAGATTGAGAATCCTGTTATGGCTGTAAAATGTGAACCGTGAAATATTGGAGCACAGAGGCTGAGAGAGTATTCTGCTTTATCTACCTTAGATCTGTCTCTCGTTTTGCTTTGGAGGAAAAAGGCTGGCTCTCCTAGTTTAAAAAGAAAATAAAAAGGTAGAGGAAAACTCCTGCATGTGTGATAACAGAAATGGATTAAATAAAGCCTCTAATAAATTTCCTTTCTTGTGTATTGGTTCATTTCTGACTGATGTGCAGAGCAAACATCATCTTTGGAGCATAGTAGTAAGCACTGCAATCTATTCTGTTGGTGGTCAAGAGCAGTACTTGTATGAAACAGTTACAAAATATAAACTCCCATCTTCCCATTTCATGTTATCAAAGGAGGTCTCTTCCTTCCTAACTGTTCTTGCCGCTATGTTGTGGTTTGCCTATCTGTACCTGTAAGCAGATAGTACATAATGCTTGATGGAGGCCTTAGCTCATATTTCTGCTGAGAAAATGCTCTTCTCTTTTAGGAAGGTCTATGCAAATGGCTCAGGTTTGTCTGACTAAAAATCTTTATTTTTAAACTCTGTGGTTTAGCTGCATAACTGTGCATCCCCAACTGTGTAATTTTTTTTTTAACCACTTGAGCTTTTAGTGGTAGCGCTGTGTATTTCACTTCTGCTTTTCTTGTGTTTCCTAATGCAGAGATATAAGCAGTTGCTTGAGCCTCTGCTGTCAAGTCTTTCTGCCAACCTGTCTGACTGATGAGAATCTCCTTCAGACCAGTTTAGTGTTTGTAAATAGGCTTGATGTAAGTCATGTCACAGTAAAAATTAATGAAAACCCCTGTATTAAGTGCTATGCTAGTCTAATGATCCTGATAAGATCGGTTCATCCCTACATCAATGTAATTTAGAGAAATAGCTATGTTGTGAATGGAATTTAAACAAGACGTCCCCATGGAAAAAGGGTAGTTAAATTAAAATTATGTTTAAATCAGAGTAGCACAGAGAAGACATCGAATATAAATCAACTACATTAATGGCAAACAAAGCTAATTTTGGAAAGCGTGGTGTAAGTGAGAAGGTTCTGCCTTGATTTTGTTTGTGCCTGTGCATTTGTAATATGTCAATATCTTAATTTTTTTTTTCTGTGTGGACTTGATGTCAAGTTCAACACTACCACATCTTTTTTAAATTTAAAAAGTCAGCTTGACCACAAAACTTAAACATAAGAACAATAGTGCATGTAGGGGAGGGGAAAAAAACCTCATATGAAGAATTAGTAGGCATTTATAAACTGCATGATCTTTAATTCTGTAATCTTTTTATTTCTTTTTTACATTTTTTATATTTCAGATATTCTTAACTGAGCAGAGAGGTGACATGCATTGTTTGGTTGTGAAATAAACCTGTACTGTATCTTGAACATAATATGAACAACCCCACCTCTCCCCTCCAGATAAGAAATAGGGGACCCAGATGTGTCTTGATTTGTTCTGAAGCAAAGTGAGACACGGGGACCGTGGAAGATTTGTGGAAAATACCTGCAGCGAGATAAAGTATCCCTCATGTCTGCTGTGGTAGACAGCTTGCAGCTGGTGGTTGTATACATGAGCTATCTGCACATCACTAGTGAAGACAGATGTGACTAAGGACTGCTTTGACACGGCGTACCACCCAGACACCTTCTGCTTGTCCCTCTGAAGTCCTGGTCATAGCTTCTAATTTCATCTGAGGTGATCACTGTCACTGCACGTCAATTCCTGCCTCTGCTGGGCTCGTGAAAGGCTTTCTCTCTACTCGCTGGTTGAAATGGCTTGAGCTAAACGATACACATTAACCAACAGAACTCGACATTGACATTTTTGGCCTTGTTTTAAACATGATGTTCAAGCCAAGCAGTTGGAGCTCCAGCTTGTTCCTGATCAAGTCTTGTCTTGGAAGAGTCCAGAAATGCTGGGCTGCTGTTACTGTTGTGCTGGAGAAAGGAGACTGCTTGTGCAGAGCTGGGGGGTTCCCAGGGTGCTACAGGGGGTTCTCAGCTCGCCTTACGAGCCCTTATTACGCTGACTTGCAAAAAAAATCATTAGGACTAGTCTTTAGACTTCATCTTGCAAGTAATATGGGATCAACACTTAGGATAGAAGACATGACAGACTGTATACTGAGGCAGCACGGTGTTTTGTTCTTTTATTCCTTCCCCTGTGTATTTTTTGCTCTATGGCATGAGTTATTAGATTTACAATATCTTATTGACTGGGGGGAGGAAGGGAAAGTACGATCACGGTGTAAGTATAATGATAAAGGGTAAAATTAATCATCTACAGGTAATCAATACCTAGCTCTCCCATGGTTGATTAGATATCCAAATGCTGAGTTTGAATTTTACACATTTTACACAATTTAACTACTGTAGAAATGCAATGCAATTGGCTCCACAATGCAAATGAACTGTAATTGCAGCTGAAGAGCTCTGAACTTGGAGACTGAATATACCATCTTGAGTTATTTCTCATAGGGTGAGAGTTGGGGGTTTCTTTGTTTACCAGTCAGGTGACATTTTGCTTCGTAAACCTTGCTCTAGACTTGGTACGCTCAAGACTGTAGGTTTAATAGTGCATCAAGCTAAGATTTTGTACTGTGGCCGATCAGAAGTGTTACTTCTCAGCTGTATATCAATATTTCAGTGAATAACAGTTTAAGATGCTCCAGGAATCTTTTGGTATTCTGCTGGCTCAAGAAGTTTTTATCTAGTCTGCTTTAAAGGAAGCATTTTTTTACCTAATGATTTTTTGGTAGACACTTCAGGTAAAAATATGTGTGCTTTTAAAAATTAAAATATTAGAAGCAAACAGCTGTCCAGGGACTCTTTCCAATGTCCTTCAAGCCTGTCACTGATTTATGTATCTCAGTGCATTCACCACTTTTTGTCCTTGTTTCAGTTTCACTCATTTCTGTGTTCCCATCTTCTCCTGGCTTTATATGGTCATCAGTACCTTCCTGCAGGGAAAACTTGCTCTGTTGGTGCCAGTCTCCAGTGCTGTTGAACAACACCTTCCCAAGGTTCCAGTTCTACTTCTGCTCGAACCTCTGCGTGCAGGAGGCTTTACCATGAGGTTGCATCTAAAAGCGCAGAAAGTTTTGATGCTATTAGAGGAGAAATTAAGGAGTAAATATTTGGCAAATGTACCTTTCTGTAACTTTAATGTGGAGCTCATGCATGATGAGTAGCATAGTGCCTAAAGAAAAAACAGTGATGCAGGACAAGGCAGCAGAATGACCTGAACTACCAGTAGGAGGCTCTGATGGATTTCACTATTCTTTCAGTACAGCGTTTAAATCGAAAGCAATTTAAGAATACGAATCTGCCTCTTGGGTCTGAGTCTAAAGGATCCCAAAAGCCTTAACTGTCAATGGCAAGAGTGGGGACTGAGGCTGATAAGCTGATGGCAACTGGCAACTTTCAGAAGGATATTAGCAACTTGCAGTGTCTGTCTCTTCGTTTCTATTTGGACCCTTTGCCCGTTTCTCTGGTGAAGAGAGATGTGGCTGCAGAGGATATTTATAATCATCAGCCTGTCAGAGTTCTTCGTGCCACCCTGCACAGAGGTCAAAATCCAAATGCTACCAGCTCGCTGCCCTGAGAACAAATAGTGAATGAGCTGGTCCTTCATTTCTGTTTAGGTGTCGTGTTTATTTGTGAAGACTTCGTTTCTTGCTTCAAACAGTGTCTAGGGAATGAATCCCAAATGCCCAGTCTCTGGCAAAACTGCTAAGGTGGTCCTTTGCTGGGCGAGGAGAGATTTTTGTACCAGTCTTTGGATGTTTAGTCCACTTTAGTTTAAATGGAGTCTAGTGACTGAGCCTGAATATATGAGTTTCTGGGGCAAATGTACTACATTTGGCTGGGCATTCCTCTGTGATGCATCTCCCATGGATATGCCCTTTTAGATAACCAAAAATATTGCCATATGTTGTCATCTTAATATTTCAGTCTGTCAAATGGTTATGGATATCAATACCATTCATTATTCACTCAAACTGGAAAAGTCACTGCAGTAAGTTTGAGCACCTGCTGTTGGACCTTCATTTATTCCCTTTTGGAGCTCTCCACAAATTTTCTGATGCTGATCTTGAAATCTTAAAGTCTTGTCAGCATCCTTTGTTTTCGTATACTTACTTTACTCTGCTTTTCAATGGATCTGATCCATGGATCTTTTTAATGTAAGAGAATGCTTAAATTCTTTAAAGCTATTAAGACAAGAAGTAATTGCAGAAGTGGTAAAAACATAAACAAAAAGCACCTTACGCCTTCCAAGATCCCAGGATGTTCTCCACTGAGGTTGTGGTGTGGCTGTTTCAAAACCCGCAAGTAGCTTTCTGAAGGAGCAATGCCTTAAGTTCTGCCTTGCTGTTACATACACGCTTTCTAGAAGCTAGTGTTGAATAAGCTTTTCCTGATCGTTTTTATGCATAGTGGAATATATATTTGAAAAAACATGTAGCTTAACTCTTTAGAGCTGTCATGTAAACTTGTTGTCCTGGGTAAGCCGATGCAAGAAGTACGAGAGGTAGGAAACTAAATAATGGGGGGTATGTGAGTATTTATGCTCATGTCTTGCAGGCCCTTACTGCAGCTCTTCCTTTTTCTTTTCTGGGAATTCACCATTGTTAATAAGTAGTGTGGGTTTTTTTGTTTTGGTTTTTTTTTTTCTCACATATTGGAGTGTAGGGACTACATCTTGGCAGAAATTTTTGGGAGCTGTTGTTGGAGATCAGAGTTAGGCTTTCAACTCCTCTCTGACTGCAAAGATATCTGCTATTGGTGTGGACACTCTTTGAGCCCACATATTCCTGAAAAGCTCTAACCAAGCTTTCCCCAAGTAATCCAGCAGGATTTTCACTTTGTCCACAACACGTGCTGAAGGAGCACTCAGGAGTAGAACTTAGGGAGAAATTAAATGTACTAATTGTGCTTTGGTTTAGATGTCATTTAGTCACAGTTGCTTCTGCCTTTTTTTCCTTTTTAATTTCTGAAAATTTGGAGGAGATAAGTTCAAGTAGTCAGGAATGTGACCCAAGCATTAAATGTTCCAAGGCTTTTAAACTTGGGTTTATTGAATTTGGGTTTTTTAAATCTTTGGTCAAATATTCTTTTCCTTTCACTATGACAGTTACCATGAGAACCTTCCTGATTTTGCTTTTTCTATTTTAAGGGAGATTTAAAACTTCTCTTAATAGTCACAAGAGCTTACAGACAGGGATCTTAAGAGAAAAGTCAAATACTTCTTAAGCAAAACTGAGATTTGGGGAGAAACTGGGTGGACTAAATTTCATGAAACTCATTCTCAGGTGACTACGATACAGGTGCAATTGAATACTATCCTGATGTTAATTTGAACCTTTTCTTTTGGATTATTTATATTTTTTTGGCAAAATTCCTGTCTTAGGAGCAAGGTGGGGCTGGTATGGCGGTAGCAAGGGCTTATGCTGGACGAGAGCAGTGTAGGAGAGGATGCAGGCAGCTGACATAACTTATGCCAATCTGGATTCCCCCGGGGATAAATCCTCAGCTGGTGTGAATTATCATAGCTTCATTAGCACAAGTGAGGAATGTCAGGCTGTACCCAGCTGACAATCCAGCCTTGTGGCTGTAAAACCTTCGGTGGACAATATGGCTTGGTGTTTGTGTGCGTGTTCATGCGTATGCATGTGTAACGTATTAAAGATGGGAGGTACAGACTTTGGGTGCTTGTACCATCGCAGAAGGGCAGTCCAAGGATTTTTGTGAGCAGGGTGTTAAGGCAGCGCAGAAAGGATGCTGCGTGTGCCTTTTTTTTGAACCTCTAGCCTGGCTGGTGCACTTCTGCTTTTCCCTGTTGCAGCACTAGACCTTTTGAAAAAGAGCCTAATGTTAATAGTGCTTCCTGAAGCCTATATTTCAGGCTGAATGCTGTAGGAATTGCTATATATGCCTGCTCTCTGACAGCACCCTGTGCATAATTTTTACTTGCTGTTGTAGTAAATGGCTAATGGCTTTGACTTGCACCTCAAAAATTCAGATTCGGGCTGTGGGGTGGCTTCGGCTGTCCAAATGGGACATACCTTCCGTGGTCTTGCTGCATGCCGGTAGATACTGCTGAAGGAGAAGCAGGCTAAGATCTAATCTGGCTGGAGCTGAAATGCTTTGATGAACCATTTCCCTAGAGATGACAAGCTAATGGTTTGTCCACAAAGCCATGCAGCTTTTCCCATTTCTTTTGGAAATGAATAGAGCTGGAACGGAATCATATGCTCCATTGTGATAGCCTAATGCTCTTACAGAGCTGTGTGTTATTACCTAGGCTGCTTTAGTGGACAAATTAGACATGCAGAATTTCCAGATTTTGCCTTATTCAGATTTTAATTAACGCAGTGTAATAAGCTGTAAGAACATTAATATCAACAAAATACTTTGTACTGTATCTGTTAATATACAGATGAAAAAAGCTAGAAGTATTGTTTTCATACAAAGACTGGCGAAGCTAGAAATAATGGGGATTTTTTTTTTTTTTTCGTTTTAGGAACTCGGAACATGTTTTTGAAATCCTGCATTTTCAATGGTAGATCTCAAATAATAGCTGTGCAGCAGAAGGTGCTTGTATGGGATTTTTTTATTGCATGCATATTTTTTTAAGTTTATATTTTAAAAATTGATAGATTCATTTGCATTCACAAGCTTGGACAGATGGTGTGATCTGTAACAAAATACTCAACAGCATACTAAAAAGGATCATTTCAGCACCTACCTATCCCCTGCAAGCAACTTTCATCCAAATAATGGGGGAAAGCTTTCAAAATGCAACACCCTCACACAGGCCTTTTTAAGATAAAAAATTACCTGAGCGTTCACAGATGGATATTTGCAGCGGTTCTGTGTAAGCTGGAGGTCAGGCTGCAGCCACCCACCCCGGTCCCTGCCCTCCGCCGTCAGCAGATGCTCATTTGCAACTGCCTTGGCATCTATATTGGGAAAGGTTGGAAAATACCAGCTGAAAAAGAGCCCGCTCCTGTGTGTGTTTAAAAAAATCTTTTTCTTGGGAATATGGAGTTCCTCACCTGGCACTGGGATCGCTTCCAGATGCAGTTAATGCTGTGGCCAGGGGATGCTCCAGTGCACCGCTGTGTGCAGAAATAAGTAACTGAGAGGGATCAGGGCTTCCTAAACTGCTTCAAGGCACTGAGCACAAATGTGGGTAGCAATGCTCCGTCTTGTATCCCAACAGGAATGTGGCCATCCTTTGATTAGCTGTTTTGGCTGTGTCTACGGAACTAATGTTAGGGAAATGTTATAGAAGTTCAACTTTTAGTTTAAAAACAACAACAACCAACCTTTATCTTCTGATTAAAAGATAAGTAAAAAAATATTAGTTGTTATATTTTCCACCATCTATTTACTCTGCCATGGTTTAGTGGTTTTCACCATCTGGAGACCTTGGGATAACTGTAGATTTGGAACTGGTCTCAGCAACTTCCATTCTGTTTCATTTGTATTGTGTCTTCATCTTACGTGGAGACCAGGAAAAGCCTCATCATCAGAGGATTTTTGAAGAAAATTCTTTGGAGAGGACAATTATTTTAGTAATAATTGGAACTTATTTTAGTAAAAATACCACTGGAATTCTACTAAAGAGGACATCTGTGGTTGCAAATTAGGAAAAAAAATGTTTCAGATACTGCCAATTGAGCAAAGCTGCAATATGTTCTGAAAGTCAAGCTGTGTTTTCTCATTTTTGCACATCATAACCAGTAATAAAAGTCTTTGGGGCTAAATTAGGTTCTGTTTCATTTCTGAAACCTCAATTGCTTTTCTATTGTCAGGAGATGCACCAGTGCAAACCAACCTACAGAAAATAAGATTTCAGCAAGGTTTAGTGCAGGGATAATTACAGAATTACTTGGAAAAGCCCCAACTGGTACAGCAGCATTTCTTAAGGGTAATTTTCTCAAAATGCTTCTCAATATACTGCAAGCAGTAAAGACAAGACCTTTAAAGTCTCGAAGTGTTGTCTTAAAGAAGTGGGTTCTTATTTTTAAGGTATAAATCAGCCCTGGAAAACTGCATGCTCACACAAATGTGTATTTGTGTATGAGTCTCTTTTTCTTTTTTTTTTTTTTTTTTTGAGGAGCAACAGGTTAATCCCCAATTATTTATTTTGTGCCACTGTTTGAAGAGAATTGGCAGCTGTTGCTCATCTTCCAGTTCAGCCTGGTATTTAAGCTGCTAAACAAGGCATGTTATAATATCTATCCTGAAGTTTTGTATGGGGATAGATCCATATGCAGTGAGGGTTATGCAGGTGAGCTGCCCAATTCATCTGGGGCAACCTATGGCACGTGTGTTTGAATGGAGATATGATGGCCAGGTTGCCACTGCTGGGGCTCAGGCGGTTTTTTTTGGACTACAGCATTCTAAAAATAGTGGTGAGTTTTGTGTTTTCCAGATAAGGAACACTAATCAAAGGTGAAGGCTGCCACTGCACAGATCCTGGGGGACTTTCAGATTGTAAAATTACAAGATCATTAAATGGGGCGATTGTTTAAGTTATGTAGTTACCAGAACAAGGATTTCTTACTGGTAGGTTGAGATCAAAAATGTTTTATTTCATTAGAAAGGAATTGCCTTGGTGCAGGAATAAATACGGGATAGTTAGTAGTTATTAACCCATCGATTTAGCTTTCCTGGATAACTGCTGATGGGGATGGGATGTAACTGCCTGAAGTTTTTGAGCAGAAACGTTGAGGGCTGGGAACCAATTGCTCTACAGATGTAGTGTTCTGTAATAAAGCAAAGCATTTAAGTTTAGGAGGAAAATCTGGGGAAACAGATTTTCATTTGCAGGGATGTGGGTGAAAATACTGAGGAAGAGGCTGTCTGTAACATTGAGCAGTGATTTGGGCTTTTATTTGAAAAGTAGTTCTGTCTACGTGGAGTTATGACATTTAAT
This sequence comes from Haliaeetus leucocephalus, assembly GCF_000737465.1. Lineage (NCBI taxonomy): Eukaryota > Metazoa > Chordata > Aves > Accipitriformes > Accipitridae > Haliaeetus > Haliaeetus leucocephalus. The sequence goes on from NW_010972609.1 coordinate 2,111,365, forward strand.
GATTTCTTTTTTTTTGAGTGATATAATTTTGGAATCTTAATTCTGGTCCTGAAATTGATTGTGTTCTAGCATGGGTGTTTTATAGATTTGGGGACTTTATGAGATGGTATCCTAACAAGGAGATGATGATAATTTTCTGCACGTTCTGAAGGCTTGTGCTCTGTATCTGTCTTGCTTTGCCCCGATTGTAAGCTGGAGATTCAGCCACTCGCTTGATCCACAGGTTCCTGCTTGTACGCTTTAATTTTAATGAAGTGCTTTGGCAACTGGAACACTTAAGTCAGTGCTAGGCACTAATTTATTATGCAGATGTCATCAGCTTGCCGTATGTGTGAATATAAAAATTAATCTTACCCTTGCTGTGCAAAGACCAAAATCTCAAGAATTGTCCCAGGATATTCAGTGTTGTGTGGCTGCTGTGGGACTCGTCGATGCTTCCCGAATATGGACCAAAACCCTGTCTTGATCACAGTAGTCTAGATTCAGGTTAACAAAACCAAAACACTTTTGTAACTATTCTAAATCTTTACTCAGAGAAGTCAGATCTTCTCAATATCTCTTTCAAATACCTGTGAAAAACTCGTCTTGAGAGAGGCATTGGCTCATCTTTCTTGTTGTGCGATGCCGGTGTTGACAGTGAAGGGCTGATGAGAAGGTCACACTACCACCGTACTGCAGGTTGCTTCATGCTCATCGCCTGGCCGCTCTTGAGCCTGTTAAATGTAGCTTAAATTTTTTCATTTGTGACATAGCGTTCATAAACTGTTACAATGCTAATAGGAATTCTCCTTTCTCTCATATTATTATTTTTTTTAATAAGAATGGATGTTTTTGTAAATGAGAATAATAAAAGTGGTCTCTTCAGTCTCCGCTGGCTGGCCCTGGTACGGAGGACTGTGGAGCCTCATGCACTTATAGATTTGTTTGTAGGATTCCTGTACTTTGTCAAATTGCATTTTATATAGGAAAAATACAGTTTTGTGACACACTCTCACATTGAAGTATCATCAAAATTAATTACAGAATATGAAGTGATGCAGTTTTTGTTGAGTCCGGAGTGTTCAGCTTCAATTCAGTCAAACCAATTTCTGTAAACACGGACTACCTTCATGCCTGAAGAGCAGTGCTTGGCATCAGTATTTTAGACTGGGACTAAAACTCAGAGTAGAAATTGCACCTAAAAATAACCTTTTTTTTAGAAACGTTGTGTAACTTCAGATTAAATATGACAGCTATATTAATGACATTCCATAAAGATGAAAAATGGACATCAGTCATGCTCTTTAAACTAGATTGTATTAAGCATTTGGACCGTTCAGTTCATTAATTCTTTGGTCAATGAATCCTTTGATTAATCCCTCAATTGCTGAGTTCAGTTGAGTTGCCTAAACTATAAGGATGTTTATTTTAAATGAAAACATCTAATTTTTCCTTTTCAAATCTTATACTTCTTGTTTTCAGTTCAATGTAAGAAACTGGAGAGCTCCACATCTGTCCCAGCGTGTTTTTTCAGTTGTCAGGGTTTGGCCAGTGGATGCGGGTTCGGGGTATCTGGGTGCATTTCTTATTTTGTCGCAGACTTCTTGGTGTGGCTGAATAAAGTGATTTGCTCTTCTGCACTTTAGTTCCCAGTAAGCAAACCACATAGCGTAACACCGACTTTCCCGTGCTTCTATGCATTGCGACATATGTGGCTGGGGTATATTTTGTCACTGATTATCAGTGCCTGATCGCTTCTGGCCCCAGTCTGAGACCCCCTTTGCCCCTGGCCTTCAGTATAGCCGGCAGTAGGAAACAACTATGAACAACAGAAATCTGCAATCTTCACCTGCTTTAGTACTGTCTAGAGTGCTTGGGCACTGGCTATTCCTGGTGCTTACATACCCTATCCTTGGGGAAGTACATTGCTTCTCTTTTTCTTTTTCCTTTTTTTTTTTTTCCTCAAATGATGCATTTTTCACTGTTATTCTTACCTGTTTGATGTTGCTGATACACTCTTTCTTTGTGTTTTGACACAATTCTGGCTCACAATGTAAACCAGCCTATTGAATATTGTTTTTTCAGAGCATCTTCTTGGTAATAGATTTGATATAATAATTTGATGGTACATTTCCAGATGAACATATTGAACAGCCCTTAATTTGAAAGCCCATCTAGGTCATCTGTCATCTGCCGCTGACACCCGCATCAATCTTTTTTTTTATTTGGTCCTTTTGATAGTTGCAGCTGCAGGTCCTGAGAAGCATAGTGGACTAAAGGTTTTCGTGTATCCTCACGCCACCCAAGAGAAAGAATTTCAGATTGGTACAGCAAGCCACAGAAGAGCCTCCCTGCTAGGGAAGCAGAGGCTTAAAATTGAATTTAGGCTACTATAAAGGCAGAACAACTTCTCAGCATTTGAAACGATGCATCTACAGATGGAAGGGTAAAGATATTGAATGTAGCTTTGTTCTTCAGTAGTTGAGCTGGCTTTATGCTGAAGTGGTGGATGCTTTATATATTCCTGAGAGGGTTGGTGAGTGTCGATCTCTTGCTGGTTGCCGTCGTGGCTCCTGCCCTGGAGAGGCAGGCAGCTCAGCCCTGCCTGTTCCCAGCTCGGTGACAAGGCTACCGCTGAGCCATAATTTCATTTACTGTGCCTGATTGTGACTAAGGTGACACCGGCTTATTACTGCAGTGTATTATTATAGCAATAATAACCTGGCGATTTTGCCGCTGAACGTTACGGGATTAGTACTTTATGTGAAGAGGGGCTATCATGTTAACATAGTATTATAAAGTCATGGTTAGGCTTACAATTTTCTCTCCTGAAGGCAAGGAGGCAACTGTCCTGTAGCCTGGAAGCATGTGAAAACCTGTAACTCCCCCCCAAGTACATGGAGATTAATTATGCTGTCCTATTATGATTTGGAAATAAGAATCCTGTACGCGTTGACTAAGTACCATGTCAAAGATGGGACTGGCTTCTTGCCTTTTCATACTGTAAATCACTGAGATAACTTTGCTTTATTCCCTGGTTTCTGTGTTAAATTTTTCCTCTGCAAGCACTCGCCAAGGTAGGTCTGTCGTGTATGTCGGCTGTATTCCTGGCTTCTCTACAAAACGCGTTGTGAGACATAAGAGATGCTCAGTGCCCTGTAAAGCATACCAGGGTCAAAAATCAATGTTAATAAACTATCAATTGATTTAACAGATCTACCAGTGAGGCAAATTGGGATCTTTAACTTCTAATTAGTGACCTTGATCTGAAAGAGAACATTTAGGTTAAAATAAAACATTTGTGTCTCAGCCAGATAGAGCCTGTGCTTTTCCTTTAAGGTAGGCAGAGCTTGTTTCTGCCCTTGTTCAGCAATACAGCAAATGTACATGTCAAGCTAAAATGCCTTCAAAGGAGCTGGCATGAATGCAGTATTATACTTCCTAGTAGCAGGAGAGCGTGAAGACTAATTAGAGCAGTTATTCAAGATCGATTGAGATTATTAAGTAATATATGGGACAAACATCAACAAAAATAAGATTAATATCTATAGGAATATTCTGGCAGTGATTTATTAAACCTTCAAGTGTAGTAGACCGCTAATAATCTCCCATAGGGTGGTGGACTGATCACCCTTTAGAACACTTACAGGTGGGTCAGTGACAGTGTCAGCAAATGCGCTGGAGACCTCATGTCCCTTGTGTCTGCTTGCCACCATTCTTTAACTCTAAGTATCATCTTGATGCTAAAACGGGTAATAATGATAAATATTTTAACTGGTTTTTTATAAATGTTGTCATCTACCTGAAAGTAGCCCTGCAGATGGCACAGGTGATATAACCACAGTATTTAGTTTTTCTTGAAGAGATCTAAAGGATGCTTAGAACATGGTCTCTGAACATTGCAGTAAAAAATTAAGCATAATTTGAATAATTTTAACATTTGAACAGTGCATTGACTTTAATTCTCACTGGCCTTCTACTTAAAACTTTAAAAGTTGTAGTTGAAAGTTATGGTTTATAGTGAAATCTCTGAAGAGAGTGAGACCTTCTGGCTTGGATTGCAATAATGCTTCTGAATCGTAACCACAGCAGGGATTTTTGTTTTGTCTTTAAATATTTACATTTATTATTTTTTTTAAGAAAAGACATAAAATGTGAAAGGTGTTTTCACTGTGGTCTATAGTCCATATCATGTACAATCTGTGCAAGCATAAGAGTATCTTGTGTTATTTTTCCATTTAAGTCTTTGTGGACAAAACCTTTCATGATCTTGGGGCTTGTGGAATGCAGCGTTTGGGTTGTCAGAAGAAAAGAAAAACATACATCCTATTCTCAAAGAAGCAGGAATGTATTCTCCAAGTCCAAAGCTCTTTCTTATATCCGTAAGACCCTTCTGTAGTTTGAAGCCCTAGTAACTGGTATTGGTGTTGCTTCTATAGAGAATGGCTTGGAAATCTAAAAGCACCTGTTTAAAAATAACTAAACCTCTTTTACACATCCCTCACTCCTGCATGTATTAGCAAGGAATAAAGGGAAGATGGACCAATAAATATATATTCAAATTTTGGCATAAGTCTTGCTTGTGAATTAAAGTCATTGTTGTGATAGCGTACAAGGTGTTTTTAACAACTTAAGAGATACCTTGGGCTATCTCTAAACTGGAGCGTCGGGTGCATAAACCGGTCCGTATGTGGGTAGCACAGCCTGCTGTTGGGAGGTTTTGGAAATATATAGGGTGTGAGAGACCTCGGGCATGACCGACCCGGAGGAGATGGTCTCAATGCTCCATTTTGGAAGGTGTGGTTGACCTGGTCTCTTCAGCGCTCGCAGTAAGCTCTCTTCATCTACCTTGGACGCAGCTGTGGGTGCCACAGCCGCAAAGTGTTGGGTTGGGTTTTTTTTCCTAGGAGAAGGTTTGTGGTTTGAGGCTTGAGGTTTGGGTTGTTGCAAAAAAGATTTAATAAAATCAAGCTTTAACAAATGCTGAATCTTGGAATGTAATACAGTTTTTCTTGTGCTGCTGTTTCTCTATCAAGGACCTTCTAGTAGTGAGGATAAAGTCTGATTCCATCCTATGTAGCTGTTTCTTTTGTTTAAGCGCAGTAAGACAGCGCTTTTCTAGTGTGTGTTCCTGGTTTTTGGGTTTGTGTGGTGGTGTGGGGGTTTTTGTTGGTGGTTTGTTTTTTTTTTTTTTTCCCCTGCAATGTGTGTATCGGAATTAGGGAGAGTTTTCCTATCTAGCCATTATTTTCCCGAGAACCCCATTTGAACCGACTTTCCTTGGACTCTAATGTAATCTTGAGGCATTGAAGTGCTCTGTAACTATTAGCGAGGGAAATGTCGTCATTTTTAGTAACATGGTGTTTTACACATAGTTTTGCTGACTCCTAACACCTTCTGTAAACTAGATTATAGCTAGTTATTGTATTTGATATTAATCTCAGTTTTCAGTACTTAAAAAACCAAAACAAACAAAACAAAACAAAAATCCAAACACAAAAGACTTCTGTTTTCTTTCATGAATTGTTGTGGCTTAATTCGGAGGCAGATACTTGCTGCATTGCATGCTGTATTTATTGTTAATTCAACCCATCCAGGAAACCAACATTAGCTGCAGAGTCCAATTCTGGTTATCTTAATTTTAATGTCACCGTTGGGTATGTGGTTACTTCTGTGGCTAAATATAACCCATCAGAAAACAAAATGTCCATGTTAGTTTCTGATGGCCGTGTGTGGGTGAATGGCAAAAGCTGTGCTTTTGCGTTGCTGTAATTAGTAGGGGGTGAGTGAGCTTTTGGAGTAAATAATTTTTCAGAGGGTGAAATGCAAAATTAAGTCATCGGTCTTGTAGAGGAGAGTATGGCCCATCTACCCCTGGGCTTGCCAAGACCTGGGGAGGAACCTGGACCTGCAGAAGTTCTCTGTTACCTCTACCACAGTTGACAGCCTCTAACCTTTAATTCCCCCCATCTCCTGTAATGTGCTTTTACTCTCTTCCTGCTGGCAATGTACACTTTTTTATTTTTTAGCTAAATCTGTCTTGCAAAACATGATGGTTGGGTAAGATGCAATTTTGCTTTAATTATGATTAAATTACTTTATGAATTAACCAGAGGATCTCATGGGACTGGAATCTTTTGACACATGAGAAAATTGCCTTTCTTTAACAAGCTGCTTCAAGCATGCAAGGTAATATTAGCATTTTTCAGTTATAGCTTCAGGGGATTAAATAATAAGGGGAAGTATTGTACCTACGATTATATGGTGTGCATGTGTGTGTAAAAGTCTTAAAACCAAGTAGACACTGAAGAAATCAGTTGAAGTGCTGAACCTGTGACATTTTGCAGTGTGAGTAGTATTTTTTGCTTTATGAAATGTCTTTTTAAGATGGATTTTTTAAGAAAACCTGCAGGTATCTGAAGAATTTTATTTCACAGATTTGCATAGGTTGGTTGTCATTTGAATATATTTAGCAAAAAAGCATCCTAAACTCAATACACCTGTTTCACATTAAGGATAATGATGTGAATGCAACTTTAAAGGGAGCGAATGGTAATTTTCACATGTCACTTTGTTTTACTTAGTGCAGGTAGCAATTGTGCTAAAGTCAGTAATTTGATGTTAAAAGATATATTGCATGATTAAGCTTCTAGTGAAGTACATGCATTATTACATGGTATCCATACAGGTCTATAAATAACATATATGATGCATGTGATGTAGTCTCCAAGCTATGATATTCTTCTGTTTTAATGCCTCTAAATGCATGCTTAAAGTCAAGCATTCTTTTAGATATGCTCTGTCTGAGGAGCTGAAATTGTTCAAGGCTCTGCAGAAGGCGAAGGTGTCAATTTCTTAAAAAATGGGGGCAAGAAATAGTACAACAGCTTGTGTCAAATTGAGAAGGAATGGGACAAGTTAAGTTGTATGACCTCTGCATATGTTGTATTCAATATGAGCTTGCACCTGCATGACCCTGTTTGGTTTCAGAGGGTTGCCACTGGCTTGTGGTATCAAATCCAATGAAGTGGAAAATTGATGATAAGGGATTTAAGCTATTGTTGTCATTGCCCCAGCTGTTTGGTTGTTGTTTTGATGACAGGATTCATTCATGTTCTACACAAATCCATAAGGTAACAGTAATTAGTGGGATGCATAGAGGTTGGGGGGGGATTATACAATGATAGGGAACCATATAACAAACAAATTGCTTAAGTGTTGCAGCAGTCCTGTTCTGAAAGGAAGGTATATGCATAATACATACTTTATAGATTAATAAATGTGCACTAGAAAAGGCAAATAATTTGATTTAAAGACAGTCAATGACAGAAACCCAACACCTTAATCTCCAGATTTATTTGAGAGAAAATGGTGCCTGTGCAATAACAACCAAAAGTAATGCTTGCGTGCAGATGCTCTCCGTAGGGCAGAATTTTTTTTTCATGTATAGTTGTCGTGTCTTATTTTAATCTAAGATTAAATGCACACGAGCAATTACAGCTATTGTACCATAATATAACTAGCCTCTCTACATTCATAGTCCAAAGAGTAAGAGGTCGGTAATTTTAAACCTAAACCTATTCTGCGCTGACAGATAATACAGTAGGTAATGCTCACAAGATAAACAGTGTAAATTACAACCTTACGCAGGCAAAATCAATTCAGTGTTGATAGTATCATGATTGCATGTGGCTGAACTTTATCAGAAAATTTAAGAAACTGTTCAGAAGAAAGGCATGTTATCTGACTATTTAAATTTTTTTATAACTGTAGAGATTACTGAGAGAATTCATATGGAGGAAGAACAAAGCCCTGTACTGTGGTTGTGATGTAAAACAATTGTTTCACTTTCTTGTTCAGTTCTGTTCTTTATACTTTCGACTCTCCTTCCATTTGTTGGTTGCCACCAAAGAGTCGCTTGTGCAGATTCAACCCAGGGCTCCAGAAGTTTGCAATCAACAAAGTAAATAATCTGTTACCTTGGATAAATATTAGCTCTGACAAATTAAAAATGCATTTTTCTGGTGTGCATTACACTCCATCTCACAAAATGGTAATTGTTGTTACTGTTATTGCTCTTGCTTGTAGTGAGGCATCTGTTTCTCGTCTAATTGCTAGCATTCAAATCCCAGTCAGTTTAAAGTAATTTTCAGGACTTTAAGATAGCGAATCCAAAACATCACAGGCATTCCCGATTCATACCTTTAGGCTTTTCTCTTTTGATGCAATTGCATCAAAAAAAGAAGCCGTGGTCGGGTTGAGATTGGTTGTGTCTTGTGCTGTAATCAAAGGCAGTACTCCACAGAAACGAGAAATACGCCGAGGTGGTTCAGCTGCCTTTTGCCATCAGTGACTATTCAGCCTCTGAGCCTGGCTATAGATTATGCAGCCTGGAATCCAACACTGTCACTTGCAAAATTACTTGAAGCTGGGAATGTGTTAAATGACTTTGTACACTCTGACATGGCCTTGCATGAGTTATAAGTGACAAATTATTTTTATTTTTTCGTCTTTGACAGTTAATCTTCATTTTTTAAGCTTGAATAATCATCTTCCTTCATACTTGTCCCCTGCAGCTGGTCCTGCTGCTTTGCTTCTCCATGTCCCTTGGCTGTTGTTTTAAAAATCCTCTTTAGGGTTTCAAGACTGTACAACCAGTTGGGAGCTGTATTTTTTCTCAGTTCTTGAAGAGCAAATGCTCACACCTACGGGGAGGATAATGATGATACAAAGACAGGCGTCAATTTTCCTGGATTCTCTGGAATCAACGTGGGGATTTTTAAACTTCCACGACTGCTATCTCCTTTCCCCTCGTCTCCTATCAATAAAACAAGAAAATGCAAAACATAAATAATAAAATCTCCATCAGAAGAGCTGAAAACATTTCTAATACCCAGATGAGAAACACTGGAGAGCTGCTGGGGGAGGGTGGGGGGGCTGCCCAGAATGAAGGGTTTGTTTGTGTCTTTCTACAGACATTTTTCCAGTGATACTGCACTGGCTGTAGTGAAACTGCTCATCGGCGTTATCTCCAGGGGATGGAGAATCATGTTTAGACATAGTTCCTACATAGCTTTTGGAGGACAGCCTGTGGTCTCTGCCGTTCTGGCTGCAGTCTGCAACTTGACTGCAGGGCAGTTGCCTTACCTGCCGTGAACCCTTTGGGTTGCCCGTTACCGGCAGCAGTCCCGATGCTCTGACTTTATTCTCATGTCTGCCATGGGCTCCTGTTCACGTTGTCCTGCTTCTTTTGTGTAAGACCAGTTATAATCCCTTATGCTTGCGTGTTTATTCATTAAGTACTCCAAATTAGCTCTGGCTGTTTCCTTGGAAGGGGCAGGCGTAGCCGCGTGGTCTCGCTTAAAAGAAAAATGCTTTCAAAATGCCACATTGAGCACAGGTTCTCTTAATATGGAGTTAATATGTGCAGTTTTCTGTAGTAATTGCTTGAGGTGTACGTTGTTATGACTTTAGGATGAGTTTGTTCTTAGAGAAACATTAATAACTCTTTTGTGACCTTATGGGAAAACTTTTAGATGTATAAAAGCTTAAACTGAAAACATGACTATTATAGTGTGTGTGTGCAGGCAGGCAGGCATGCATGCGCATTTGTTTTTGTCGGCGGTGCTCTGGGAGAGGTGAAGGGGTAGCGGCAGTGGATTGCCAGGCCTCGAGAGCAGGGTTTCTGCGGTAAGTGCCTTTTCGGTGCTGGTGGAAGGCTGTTAGTGTGAGCATAACAGCTGACATACATTGTGACTTGGTGAGAGTTTTCTTTCACAGGTGAAAAGTAATATGTTCTCTATAAACATGTATTCCTTGTCCACTGTAATAAAGCTGCCCACCAGGATGCCAGAAAAAACCCAAAGATTGTAACTGTTTGGTAATGACTACTCAGAAAGCGCTCGCCCACATCGCTCATTATTATGTTTACCCCATAATAATATTGTGATTTGGTCCAGAACAGAACTTAAGCTATTACAAAACTTTTTGCCTCCCTGAACTGTCCTTGTCAATGTTTTTGTGCTTCTATTGACTTGCTTAATTGGAACTATTAACACAAAACATTTCATTAAGTTTTCAGTAGGAATTTTACAGTTGGGGGGAAAAACGAAGGAATTAAGTGATAAGACTTCACTTCTAGTTCATGCTGAGAACTTCTGAAACTCTCTTGTTTGGAGTTATGTAGGAACTCTGAAACAGCTCTTCATATCTTGATATGCAACATCCAACAACACATAGGGTGTATATATAATGGGGGTCTCTGCAACTGTCATGACGTCTGGTAATGCTAACGTAAACCTTCAGTAGATTTTTGTTCCTCTCTTCCCTTGATACCGCTTTGTGCAGTAGCGATTAGGCACTTCAGAAAAGTCTTAAGAAGTTGGTAAGCACATTCCTGAATTAACAGTTGATACAGATATAAGTAGTGATTTATTTCATAACAGGAGTAGTAATTGGTTTTGATCTGAATAAAATGGGGACAGTTCTCTCCTTAGCTGCATGCTATATGATGGTAGTTTATTGAAGAGTTTCAACTTTTGCATCTTCCCTAGTGGAAGCCAAGAAACAAAAATGAAATGTGCTGTATATTAGCTCTCTGAACATGAAACAGAAGGTGGCTCTTCTATCAGCAGTAAGACATTAGCCAGTGACAGCTGTAAATACTCGTATCCAAGTTTGCCGGATGCCGCAGCTGGGCTCCGTTGGCTTTAGATCAGGTCAAAGGGGATAAATCACTTCTGAGGCAGTAGTCTTCAAGGCTGTTGAGTGTACAGGCAGGCTGCTAAATCTATGTATGGAGTGACACCTTGCCAGGACGCTCTAGGAACCTTTCCCTCGCTGATGTGTGTTTCCAGTGCCGTGGCAATTGGCTTACTTGGCAAACAGCTGCTTGAAATTGGGGCTGGACAACTGTCAGATGTGACATTACTTAGTTTTTTCTTCCATCAGTTTCTTATGCTTCTGGAAGGAACTGTGGAGTTTCCTGTATACTCTAAAGTCACATAAACTTAAAACTAACCTTTCTTATCTTCAAAATGTTTTTACCCTGGATCAATTCACCCACCCAATTTGCTGTTCAGCCACGTAACACAGAAAAGGAAAAGGTGTGAGTGTAGCAACAAGGGTAGGCTGCTTCCTTTGGTGGCTATGCTAGCTTTTGCTGCCCTAAATTTGTAGGAATGTATGGCAATACTTAAACAGCTTGTTGTTTGTATTGTGCTGAAAGTGGACTGTATTCTATGAGGTGCAGCTCTGAAGTTGCATAAGGGATTTCTGAAACTTTTGTACGAAGAAACCAGACGCACTGCTTGGGAGATATCAGACACTTTTAAAATGGGTCCTGGCACTGTGAAAGCCATATCTTTTTGTATGGATATTAATGAGAGCCTTTTTATGGTAATTCCATGACGTGGGGGGAATCGATTACAAAAAAGGCTCGAAATGTAGCATGATGTATAAAACTGTCCACAAAGAGCCCTTGCCATTAGTACTTGCAACAGAACGGGCCCATGTCAGAGCAGTGTTTGGTGTACGGTTGTAGCTTGGGTGTTGTGTCCCGAGACACCTTCTAGTGTTTCACAAATTAATAGATGTTTTCAGTCACAGTAGAGTCTTGGTTTCTGGTGGTCGGAGAAAGACTGCCTGAGTTTCTGTCCTAGCACCTAAAAATCTGTGTGTTTCCTTTTCAGATTGAGTCCAAACCTTCCAACAAACCACAACTTGCATTTTCAAACTAATCACTGTCACTGCCAAGTACTGACTCATGCATTATTTTACCTGTGCCTAAAGGAGCTCTTCCCTCCTTGGGTTAATCTTCAAATTAGATTAATTGTGCTGATTAACACCAACCCTGACTCATGTAACTCATTGCTTCCATCATAGCTGTCTGGAATGGGATGATTAAACCCTTTCCAAACTCAGCTGGAACAAGTTGAGTTCTTGCAGCAGCAGTCATTACCACACTTTAAAACTGCCTGGAAGTGTAAACTTTGGGTGTAGAAAAAAGTAGTATGCCTGAGTCCCATGTATTTCTTCTCTAAATTATGTCTCTCCTACCACTACTTTTCTCTATTAAACTGTTTTAATCAAATCACTTTCTTCCTACCTGGTTGTGTTTATGGTGGTTGGTCCTGGTCAGGCTTTGGTATTTCTGGCCCTATGTTGGTTTAGAATCCCTGTACAAGAATGACACCCGCAAGCCCACTTGGACAAACAGGATTTTTCTTTTTTTTTTTTCCTTTTCTTTTCTTTTTTTTTTTTCCCAAGCCTATGCATAAAAGTGTTTTTCAATGTACGTTTATGTAAATGAAAGCTCTTGAAAACCAGTCCCTGAATTTCCAAGGAGAAGTCCCCAAGACACGGTAAAACATGTGCTGCTGTTGTGACTGGCACTGGTGGAGGTGCTTCTGTTTTGTCCTGCTGCTGGGCTCTTTGTGGCTGATGCTGGGCTGGCTGCCATTTCCCTTGTGTGGGCACAAGCCACCCTTTGGGGACATATGGAGAACTGGTCTTTGTTCTCAGCCTGTCCGTGTGAACGTTGGTGTTCAAAGGATGGAAGGAGCAGAAATGAGCAGCTGAGGGCTTCTGTAGCTCCCTGTGGCTTTTGCACCCTCGGTGGACCTTGTGCCAAAAAAAGGTATTGCTACTGCCAGGTTTTTGAAAGTGACTGTTCGTAGCATGTGGTATATCTCACTATTTTCAAGAGTACCATATGATACTGTAATGTTCTTTTAAAAAAAAAAAAAGACAAAACCACCCAAAACCAAAAAAAACCAACACTGAAGCATCCAGGGGTCTTTTTGCCTTCTGAATTGTGAATCACAGGAGTCTCTGTGTGCCTTTGGGGTGTGAGCTTGTGCCAGGAGGCCTGTGAGCCTGGCTCCTAGCTCTGCCCCTGGGTGAAATCTGGTGTGTTCTTAGGATTTGTTTAAAAAAAAAAAAAAAAGAAAAGGGGGGGGCGGGGGCGGGGGATTTTGTAAAACCTCTAAATATGGCAGGACTTGCACTTAAAATCAGGTGACTCAATGTTAAAGTAACCAAATAGGAAATCAGGCATATTCCCTAGATGTTGCTGTGGATATTTTTCAGTTCCATGGACACAGCTCTTCTGCAACTAAAAATCCTTTGCTAAAAAGGAAAACCAATATATGTTTCAAAAATCAGGTCTTCACAACATATATCAAGATTTTCATATGTAATATTTAAACTGGATTCAGGTTATATTGTAAAGCTTTCATATCTAAATCACTTTAGGAAGAAAGCAGGGAGAAACTGCGAAATAGCCATACTTTTACAGATGAACAGATTTCCAAAGTGCAGTTTGGTATCTGTTTTGTTTGGTTTTCTTCACTTTGTGTGGAGACTTTATTTACTCCAATTCCTACCCAATCATCTGTTTCAGCCTCTTGCTGAATTAATTTTTGATAGTCTTGTAGCCTGTCATCTTTATTCTCATTTTAAAAGTCTGGAGGAATGGAGCCCTGATAAAAGCTACCTTGAAATAACAGAGTTCTGTGTGTTTGTCCTAATTATTCACAGTAAAACATATGCCAGATTTCTCTTGGTAAATGTGCCAGACAGGCGCAGACTGTTGTTATTTGTGCATAGGATAGTATCGAGGTATAGCAGGCTGCATGGCTGCTGATCTGTTGCTTGTCCAAAAAAGGTTACTCTTCCCTTTGTGTCTGTGCCTGGTTGCCCTGGGAAGCACAATTAATCCATTTGAATTATCTGCTTTGCTGTAAGTTAATATTTCTTAGTCAAGTAACAAACAGTAGCCGTTCATCTGATGGATGAAGTAGATCTGGGGGAATGGTTTAAGCTTGGAGTGTGGGCGCAAGTATGGGATAGCGGGAAGAAGTGGGAGATGTTTCTGCTCAGAAAATGCTGCCTGCTTATGGGGACCACCTTAGGAACTGCTGAAAAGGCCATGTCGCAGCTTTTCTCAGAGCTTTTGGATGGTAATTCCCCAGCTCTGAAAAGAGATGCTAAAACTGTCAGCCCCTCACTCTGTTCCACAAATGTGAGGTGTAAGTAATATTTCTGTTCTTAAAGATGGTGCAGCAATGTGTGTCTCTTCATTTACCCCAGGGGTGTGTATTTGATGGTAAGTTACAGTTATTTCTCTAGTTCAGTTTTACATTTCAATTTCCTGTTAAATTATTTGTTTTTGCATGCACATTCCTCTTTCTAAAATCTCTAGTTTCTAATCTGAGGTTGTTTTACTGCTGTGTGGCAGACCAACGTTTAGTTCTTCAGTGGATAACAGTATTGTGTTTTTACAGTTCGTAGTCTCTTGCTATTCAAGTCCATAAAGCAGAGGAACAGCAGAAAGCATCCATCTGGCCTGATGCCAAAGGCTGGTGTCCAAAGATTGGCATCCTCGCTTGGGAACACATGGGACAGGAGCACGTTTGCTCCACAGCCGTGGCGAACGCTGCCAAGAGAGCAGCGGTAATGTGGCTGGCAAAAGCCAGTTTAGCAGTTGAGGGCAGCTACGAGGGCTGGAGCAGCGGTATCGTTGGGAGCGGAGTATCAGTATCTACGTGTACCATATGCTGTAGTTCAGCTGCAAGGGGAAGGAGTGCAGGAAAGGTATTGCTTGCAAGGGAGTGGAACAGTGTAAGCAGATAAGCTTCATTTGCTTTGGTGTTGCTTATGTGACTGACTAAATAAGAATGTGTCGTGTAAGTTGTGGAAGGACTTTTGTACTCTGCTGTCAAGTTTGGTATGGCACGAAACATCACATAAACTTGAGGTTCTCATCCTGCCTCTTGCTGGTTTACTCCATGCTGTAGGGTGTCATTTAGAGTGTGATTTTTGGTTTTGGTCTGGTTTAGATGAGGAGGTGTTACCTAGGGGGTAAGGGTATCCTTGGATGCTGTAGACGTTGTTGCTCTGTAGTGCTTGATGAGTGATGGATGCAAAATATTTTCTTTTTCTTTAAAAAAATGACTAAAAAAAGGCAATGAGGCTTTCCTTTACCTTCTGAGTGTTTCTTTCAGTATGAGTATGGCTTCAAGGCCATAAGTTTTCCTTAATATCTGTGGGGAAATAGTTACCTGACAACTAGATATCACACTGGTCAAATATAGTTTATTGTTACTTTCAGATGGTTTATCTATTAAGGGGAAAAGAGCGAGAGGAAATAGCTGTGGTCCTTCAAAAAACAAACCAACTCTGTAGCAGTAATAACTAATGTCCCATAACACTGCCATTCAATAATCCATAGCATCCTATGTAAAGGATCACTGTTGGTACTTATAGTACCTATTTTGAGCCCTCGCCTGGGAGGAGGTGGTTGTTCGCTGCCACGTGTGAATAGCACAGACCTTGGAGCTGCAGTGATCCAAAGTAGGTTTGGGGGTTTTTTTTCTCCTCTATTTGGAGGCAGTTAGAGTACTCGGTATAAAATTGTTTTGTTTTGTGATCAAGATGCTTTCAGTAAAGTCCAAAAGGTAGAGACGGATAAGTAATTGCTAAACAAATATTTACAAGACTCATCAATCAAGACTCGGCAGTCTTGCTGAAGAGCACAAAGAATGAGCGTTAATATTATATTGAAATATTGTAACAAAAGGAAGGGCAAATAAGATGGTTGCTCTTAACTGTAAACACAGATTCTGTGTATTTATTACATCCTTTTTGCTTTCTGCAGTGCTTTGGAAATGATGCAGCTGTGTACCTGAATTGTACCTGATTCTGTGATAGCTAACTCCGGTAGCTTGATATTAATCCAAAAATGGAGCACGTTTGTTTATAAAAAACTAAAACATTTTTTTCTTTACGGAAAATAGTTATTTTAGATTCCTATGATAATAAATTATCTTTGAGGGCCAATGCTTTTAGGTCTGAAAGGTAGTCTTGCAGCTCAAGGACTAAGCATTTCTGATATTTCCCCACCCCATCATTGTTTTGCTTTTTTTTCTTCAGTTCTTAAATGCCTCTTCTTCTCATTTACTTTGATATCAGTCAAGACTAAGTCTTCTGAAATTGGCAGACTGAAGCCATTGTAAGACTTGTGTAGGAAACATTTTAATCAGGGTAGGATATGTTGCCTCTAATGGGAGCCCTGATAGTAATAGGGGAGGAGCAGCTGGTACCTCGGGGAATCTGGTGGCCTGCTCTCCTGCCAGCTGAGCAATTAATCTGGCAGCTCAAAATCTGCCTATTGGAAATGTCTGTGAAAAAGGGTAAAGGAGAGGGATGAGCAGGCCAGATGTGTCTGCAAAGGCCTGTGTTGAATCTTTCCTTTCTCAAGTCAAATTATTCCTTTCTCCTTTAACACCTAAAATATTTGGATTTTGCAAAAGAGCAGCGCTGGAGCCATACTTAAGAGATGTACAATAACTGCTGAAGGTGATTTGGAATAAGGACCCGTAGTAAGGGCCGAGGCTTCTAGGATCCTTGTAGCTGGAGACTGAGAGACGCTGCTGTGGCTGGTCAGGAAGAGAAGTTCTGTGGTTTCTCCCTTCTTTTCCACTCCATTTCTGCACTAGCTGCATGTCTGTCCTAGAGCACTTCTTACCCTTACTCCTTCACTGCCCTTGTGTTCTCATCCTTACACCCAGACTCCTACAGTTACAGCTCTTTTTCCCATGCACATCTCCTTGCTCTTCCCTGTGATGTGCTCTCTTGTCACTCTGGCAGAAGGGGTGCATCTCTTATCCCTGTAGTCTCAAGAAAGATATGAGAAGGCTGTTCTGGGAATGGTTTTTTTGTCTTCATTGTAGTGTAGTCTGGAAGGTGAGATTGCAAACTTTCATTTTAGCTGTGGAAGAATCCATTTCCAGTCGTTTTGCCTGGAGTGGAGCAGCAGAAGGCTCCTGTCAACGGCCAGGAGCAGACATGGGGCTGGATGAAGCCCTGGCTGGCTGTGTCACCCGTCTGGGGTCCTCCAGCCCTGAAATGAGAGCTGCTACTGTGATCAAGAGAAGCGTGATGCTGCAATTGCTCCTTTCAATTTCAGTCTTCACAGTTGTAGGGTAAATAATTAAGGACACCTTGTACTTGCTTTATTTGACCTTAAAAAAACCCCACACAAACAAAAAAACCCCAAAAAGGCAACTGATCTCCTTCTTGCATGCTTTTTTCTTGCTGTGTTATGTTCCAGTGATCTTGTGTTCAACTTTGAACTTCCAAAATGTGAGCAAAGCATGGGCATTGCCTTTGGCTTTCTAAGTGCATACTTTCGAGATGTGCTTCCTGTACGTGGAGTGTTCTGTCTTGCGCTTTTAAACATTGAGACCCAAAGCCATTTCTATCAGCTTTAGTAACTAGTTCGGACTCTTTTGTACAAGAGCTCCATAATAGCTTAGTTATACCTTTTCTTCTCTTCCCTCTCCACTGCCCTTTGTGGGTTTTGTTCAGAGTTTGCTGCTTTGGTGACATGAGATCAGCTTATTTAGGAAGTCCCAAACCCAGCTGGTCTTTAAACGAAGCAGTAGCAATACCGTGTGCATACTAAGGCATAGTAAACCCGGTCATTCTTACCTGCCTGCCTTTGTTTTTCAGTCAGCCTGACTTTCTGACTTTCAAGTCTGAAGCACGAAGCCCCAGGGAGAGCTCTTCTGCTGGGGTGGTGGCTCAGTGGAGGTTTGGAAGAGCACTGGTCCTCACCTGAGAGAGGGAGTGGGAGCGTGCAGCTGGGAAGCGGGGAGGCGGTGGGACCTCACCCTCTTGATGGCAGCAAGATACTGGATCTAAGACCACTCTTAACACCAAGGAGGGCAGTTGAGACTTCTCCTCTTCGGCTACATGATCGCACGGTCTCCCTTGTGCTACAGCCAGAACCCATGTGCTGTTAAAATTCGTGTGAGATCTTAAAGTGACTTCAGCTGCTTAAGAACCAGCTCATAGCTGGATTTTTAACGTACAGCTGAACTGACCTAGTGGCAGGCTGCTGCCAAATATTTTGGTGTTGATCTTTTCCCCGTGGCTACAGACTCCTCATGAGGTTGGTTTTTTTGTTGTTTTTTTTTTGTTTTTTTTTCTCTTGAGTAAAAACCTGAAGCCTTGTGCTGGTTTAGTTTCTTAAGCTTGGCTCCTGTAAGGGTCAGGTGAGTGCCTGTGCTGGCACAGGGGAGGATGTGAAGCTGTGGAAGAGGACCACCTCTTTTGGCAGCACCCACCTATTTGCTGATGTGAGAACTTGATTTCCTATCCCATTAGCCAGCTGCCTTTATTTGACTTTGCAGGACAGTTTCATAGAAAGTGGTTGGTTTGTTTCTTTTTCCCTTTCAGATCTGGCTCCTTCCACGGAGTTGCCTTGCTGGAACATTCAAGTTAGGGGCTTTTGTCCTGTAGCCTTCCTTGCACGCAGGGTAGGGGATAGATGGGGAGGTTTTTCATTTTGTGGTTGCCTTGCTGCTCTTTGAGGCATTTGTGACAGAGCATGTGCGTGAAATTAGGAAGAATTCAGAAACTGTACATATGCAAATTCCCTCAATCGCTTATCTGTGATTTTACTGTTTTAGTATTGTGGTCTCATGGCTAAAAATCCATTTTCTCCCATTAGCATCATTTGTTTTCTCCATGTCAAATGCCACTTATGTGTGGCAGAAGGCCACTAATGCAAGTTAGATGTACTGAACCTGGGAAGAGATAGTATTTCAGGCAAAGCAGCTTACAATTTATTGGCTTTGCTCTTTTTAGAGACCTTATTATTATTTTTCTTTAGAGCTGTCGAAGAGAAGGTGAAAGATACTCCGTAGCTTCCACGAGCACGGTCATGCTGAGAGCAGATGGACTGTTCTTGGAAACCGTCCCAAACGATGGATTACTCATCTGATGCAGAATGATGCACCAGAAAATTGCAGATTCGTTGGGACCATGCTTTGACTCCTTCAAAGCTTTGATTATTTTAACTTTTCAATTTATCTGTCTGACTGTTTTGTTGCTCAAAAAACCTTCAATAAAATAAGCTCAGCCAGAGCCATAAAGACATTTATAATTTAAAAGGGAAACTGGTGCAGTGTATTTGAATTGAGGGGAGGGAAGACTTCGGAAGTACGGTTTCTTGTATTGTGGGGTTTAAAACAACAACAACAGAAAAATCAGTTTTCATTAGACTTGCCAGTGGAAAAGAACCAATGCACAAGTATAGTAGACTTCTTTTGTACTTGTCAGTAGTATCACTTACTAGTATTTCACTTACTCAAACCTACCATGAGGATCGTTTCTCACGTATGCATTATTTCATGTTTGCATGGGATACTCGCTTTTAAGCCATGTTAACAGAAAAAATGTGTTTGATGAATTCTGGTACAGGATTAAGGACAAGTCATAAGAATTTGAGAAGCTGATTATTATTTGTGGTGAATGTATTCAGTGAACCAATCCTTTTGGAAGCTGATGGCTCAGGGCGTTGCAGAAACGAATCTGGCGGGAGTATTTCTGGCTAAGTCCCTGACTGATGCTGAAGGATATCTATTACTTTTTTTCCTTCCTGTCTATTGCTCTGAATTGTCACGTTGTTTCTCAGTATTTCCTTCTCTGCAGACAGCCCCATACCTACCGCTCGCTGTGCAGCTGCCGGTAAAAGGTCCCCTAATCCATCTCGGAGAGCGAAGAGCTCCCTTTGTCAGCTGCTCTGGTGTCACTAAGCGATGTAAATGGGTGTTTTCAGCCAGATGGAATTATTCCTCCAGAATATATTGAGTTTCCACTGGCCTGGAAGGGCAGGAATCGAGATCAGGTTATTATGAAAATCTGATGAAATCACCTAGGCGGTGGAAGAAGCAGATGCATAACTTGAGATTCTCTGAAGTCCAGCCGTTGCTGTCCTGTGGTCTGATTGCGCCGCTGATAGCGCTGTGGAGTTGCTTAACAAGGGCGATGTTCTCCTTAACGAGCCTGGCAGTGGATGGGGACAGGGTCCTGTGCCCTGCTTAAATGTTCTCCGGGCAAGAGGGGGTCTCGGCTGTGGCAGCCCCCTGTCCCGCAGGGGAGCGTGGTGTGAGCAGAACAGGAGTTAGTAAGGTTTTGGTCCTGCCTTCTTCATACCTGTCTGCTAAAAACCTTTTCATTTTACAAATCAAAGGTATGAAAAGAGTAATGGCGATCTGGAATTGTTCGGTGTTGCTTTTCTTTCCTTTTTTCCCCATTCATTTAATGGCTCTGATCTTTCTCATCTTTGGAGGCTGATTTACGAGAGAGGTTTCACTGGCTTTGCTGAAAGTATCTAATTTTCCCAGCAGCAAGGTGCTTGAATAGTTTCTGTTAGTGTTGGGGTGACGCAGGCTTTGTTGTGCCTGCACAAACAGAAGCAAATAGGCCTCATTTTGCTTTCATTTACCCCCGTTTAACTCTATTAACTACAAGAGAATTGACTCTTTCTTCCCTCTTCTTTGTCAGAAACAGATTTAACTGTACTATTTTTAGTCCAGTGAGAATTAACTCTTTGGGGCAACTTATTAATATCAGTTAAATATAAGACCTAAGAGCAGAACTGGTTGAAATGAGAATCTTTATCTGTAAATTTTCACAAACACTTTTAAAAATGAGCTATAATGTTGTTTGAAGGTATAGCTTCATGTTAACCTGTACCATGCTTTTTAATATGCTACCTGAAAGATTGAGACGTGTGTTCATATGTTGTAGGCGTACATTTTAAAATTCTATATATGAAGAAAAGAAATTTTCCAGTCTTTTATGGTTCTGGCTGTTAGTGGCTTGGTTGGTTGTGGCATAGAAAGGAATTACTCTGATTTAATTGAGTTCCTAAATGTTTATGTAGTACTAATTTTATAAATGGGTTTGAAGTCTTAAAGTTGATCTCTGGAAAGAGCGCGGTTTCCTGCTAACAGACCAGCAAGAGGATGAGAGCCATGACAACTAAGCATCCTGCAAACCGTGGGATCGGTACTGCAGTGCCTCTACTCATTTAATCTGAAGTAATTTTAATGCATGTTAATTCCCAGGAGGTAGGGTGCTGGGGAAGTAATCTGGCATGTATCTTAATAGCCACTCTATTTCGAATTGTCATTTTAAATGTTATGAATGGAAGTGGGCATATATTTGAACAAACATAATAATACTTTCAATTTTTTAAAATTAGATCTTTATGAGAATATTTTTCTTTGTGCTTTTATTATATGCATTCTTAATTACTTATGCAGAAGTCATCCTATTATAATCAATCACGTGCTTATGCTCTTGGAAAGAATGAAGGATGGTGAGGGGAAGAATAGTTTTCAGGAGTAGGGTTTCAACAAATTTCATCATTAATGTTTGAATCTATACTGTATGAGATTATGCATATTGCATGAGGTTATATTACACTGTGTTCATACCGTGCTAGATGCATAGTAAAAAATCTGCAGGACTATCAGAGGCAAGTAAAGCTGTGCTGCTACCTAGCAGGGCAGTTTACTCGTCGGCGTGAGTTATGAAAACCATGGCTTGCTGTTTGCCAGAACAGTCCTGTCCCTTTTGCAAACCTGATCAAATATTTTTGCCTTTCTCAGTAATGTCAAGGTAAGTCAGATCCATTATATAGCCATTTTTCTTCAGTTAGTTTCCAGTGTCCTCATTAGTTGGATGAGGAAGGTGATCTGTTTCAGGGACTTGGGTGCATATGATGACTACAGAGGGAATGGTAACGGTGTAGGTGACTTGGAGGAAAGGCAAACCTTTTTTTTTCCTGTGTCAGCACACTGTTATATTCTCTTAAAGTAAAAAATGATTATGCACTCTAAAAGTTGAAGTCATCCAATCTAGGGGGGGAAAAAAACCCATGCGATGTTCCAATTGAATTAACAAATTTGGTTGAATTTTTGTTACTTGTACTAATCAATATTTTTAATTTAGGAACTGCTAATAGTTCAGATAGGATCTGTGGTGGTGTTATCTACAAACTGTGGATAAACTAAAATCCATTCTTGGTAACTTAGAAATTTATTCTATAAATTATTCATCCAGGTTCTGTGAACAAAAAAGTCACCTGAATACTTAATTCCTTTTGTTCAGACTGGTTTACTCTTCACCATATTTTAATGAAATTAGAAATGTTGTTTTTCAATGTGTTTCACTTATTGTAGCCCATATAAGTGCAATGCACATAGTATTTCATGTTTCTTCTTAGAGACTTCTGTAATTGTTTGGTTGAGCTGTAGTGGGATGCTCCTATCCTGTACTGTATAGCTCAGTGCTGGGAGCTGCTGGGCTCTTTTATTTTAAAAAGGAAAAAGTGAATAACCAAGATCAGAAGAGTGGAAAGATCTGAATTTATGAAATGTGTATTCCAAGCTGCTTTTGAATCAGTTTAAACATGGGGCCTCATAGTTATGTTAGCATGTTACCCAAATTTGAGGCCTTGTCTTTATACAATTTTTCTCTAGTTTAAACAAAAAAAAGATAAAATCTTTGTATGTTACCACCCAGTTTTCTGAGGGATAATTTAGTGAAGGCTCATTTCCCCGAAGGAACTGTCGAAAGCAAACTGGTAAAGCACAATTCTTTTTGTTCAAAACAGTCTCATGCCTGGGCTTTTTGATCCATAAACTGGGCTCAGTGCCCTGCTGCTGACATTGGCTTGTTCTTGCGGGGGTTTTTTTGCCTTCTCATTGTTAAACCCAGAAGATCTGTTTCTTTTCACACTGGAGTGAGAGAGATTATGACAGCTGTAAAAAAATGAGATGGCAAAACATGATAGGATGTATATAAATGTGTAATTTCACTTCAGGGAGCAAATGTCACTTACATCTCAACTCGAGTTGGTTACAAAAACTAATATATATTAATGTCAGGCTGCTGCCTGTTGAAGGAAATGTTATTATAGGGCAGGTTTGGACACGTCTGTCTCTGGGATCTGTAATATATGCGTGGCAGGTAGTAAACTGAAGCATTTTCCGGGGCAGATTTCGGAGGGCAGGGTGGTACCTGCCCGTTCCCCTGACGACCGTAAGGCGAGAGAGGGACCCTGCTCCCCTCCAAACACAACCGAGAGCCCCCCGTCTTCTCCAGCTTCTCTCCAGCACCCCGCAGGACACCCTCAAAACCAGGAGCATCAACTGTCCGCCTTTCTTGGCACGTTCCTGCGGCAGATCGCTATCTTTTTGAGTCCAAGGACAATGTCGGCGCGTAGGCCAGTGGAGGCGTTTAGTATTCAAGGAGGCACTAGGTGAAGCTTCTGGCTCTCTTCTCTGTGTTGCGGGGAGACACTTCTTCAAAATCCGCCGTGGTGGGATGGGAAGGGTTCTCTTTTAGCTGGTAACAAAGTCAAAAGATTTGGTGCTGACAAGATTCAGATGTGTTTACTATCCTTTTCTAGTGCTATGCAGAACAGATTGTGACATAAGCAATATTGGCTGAGATTTTCACCAGTCTTTGTCTCCAATGTCTATGATGACATGCACTGTAGTTAAAAAAAACCCACAAAAATGGTATTTAATTTTTTTTACATGAAAATGATTTTTTATTGTAGCAAATTCCATTTTTAAAAGTAATGTGGACTTTTCAGCATCCAAACTTACTGGTTTTTTTCTCCCCAATTACCTTTTGCTTAGATGCAGGCAGCAACATCACTGGTAGGTACTTTCTTTTTCAGTGTGCTGTGAGTGAGTTTCCCTTGTCAGACCAGCAATTCTCATTCAGCTGTAATGTCGTCTTTAAGAATGAGATTATTAAATGAGATAATGACACTGGTGAGCAAGAAAGGGAAAAAGGATTTTGTCTGAGTTAATAAGAATTGTTTTTAATTATAGACAAGTGCACGTTCCCAGGAAGTTTTCATATTAAACCCGGTAGTGATTGTGAGGATTATTAAATTCAACAGCAAGACAACATTGATAGTCAAATCTCTAAATAAGTGGGAAGGAAGTCAGATATCATGTTTGCTGATTATTTTAAACTAAGCCATAAATAAAACCTAATACTTCCTTTCAGCTATACTGTTTACTTCTCTCCTGGTGGGTATAAATTAAAGTTGCTGAATCCCTGCCTGAGCCCAAGTGAGCGTGCTTCTTTGTAACATGCTAAAATGGCCAGCCCTAATACTTTCTATGGCTGTTAGTCCCAATGAATGTGGACTTTACATTATTTTCTTCCATGGCCAAGTATGTTTCCATTTGTGTAAGACAACTGCATCTTTATATGGCTCGATTGTTACCACGTCCTAAGTGGAAAAGGAATAATAATAATAATAATAAAAAAAGTGTCAGTGTTAATCAATATCATCAGACATTATGGGAATTGAATTCTACCTTGCTGCTAATATATTAGGTATATTCTGCTTTATCTTCTCTTGCAGAATTGATTTGCCACTATGCAGTTCACTTGGCTGTTGTCATGCAAATTGTGGCATTTCTCCCCCATTGACTGCACAAACTGAGATTAGGTTTGAAAATCGAGTCTCACTGGCCAGCTGCTGCGTTATTTTTCATTCGATTTCTCCTTCCTTCCCTTAGCAGTCCCCTTCCCTTGTTTTCACCTTCTCGGCTGGCAAGGCGCTGATAATGCCGTCTCCGGGGAGCGGGGTGGGAATTGGCTGCGGGCAGCTGGGACTGAATCCCGAGAGCAAACCCGGGATGCGCTGCTCTTTTTAAGTAGCTCCTGCTCATGGCCCTCTAAAGTTGGAGGGAAGGGGAGAGGAGAAAGTATAAATTCTTCTTTGTATTGCAGTGGAGCGTAGAGGATGTTCGGGGCGGTAGGCTGAGCGGCGAGCAGTGGGTTTAATTTTGGCTCTGTCTCTGGAGGTGGAGTGGGGACTGAGGGAGAGC
Organism: Haliaeetus leucocephalus; assembly: GCF_000737465.1. Taxonomy (NCBI): domain Eukaryota; kingdom Metazoa; phylum Chordata; class Aves; order Accipitriformes; family Accipitridae; genus Haliaeetus; species Haliaeetus leucocephalus. Next base: position 2,136,063 of record NW_010972609.1, read on the forward strand.
TTGCTGTTTTCCCTGTATGACCTCCCACGTCAAGCAGATCGTTTTAAATCGGGTATAAATTGAAATTGTGGATGTCCCCTCCCTGGAAGTGTTCGAGGTCAGGCTGGATGAGGCTTTGAGCAACCTGGTCTAGTGGAAGGTGTCCTTGCCCATGGCAGGGGGCTTGGAACTGGATAATCTTTAAGGTCCTTTCCAACCCAAACCATTCCATGATTCTAAATTAAGACAGGGATAGCTGAAGGCCAAGTAAGTATCAGAACAGGATCCGTGCTTATAAGCTTTATCGTATTTTGACCGCTTTGTCAGAGTGCTGATGGCAGTATTTAATATCAGTGTTCTCACCTAGTGGTTACTGGTATTCAGGGTAGATGGTAGATAAAACATTTGGCCAAGGAGCAACAATTACCATAGACTTGAGTTTGCCATGATCTAAGCTTTCACCAGCTCTAAAAACCAGAGGTCAGCAGTTTAGTGGCACATGATGGTAGATCTTGTTTCCAATGCTTGAAGCCAGGGAAGGGAGGGAAACCAGGTGGGTTTCTTTAGTTACATGCATACTATTGAACTGGTAGCATCAAGAGAAATGTTAGAATAAAGTAACTCGAGGAAAGGAGCAGGGAGAAAGAGAGATTTAAGAAGAAAGGGGGGGGGAAAAAGGAGGGGGTGGGCAGACAAGAAGAGCAAGCAGGACAGAAATTTTGGTTGTGCCTATGAATTCTTCCTTTTCACCTTAGTTGTGTTTGGTCACTTACTGTAACATGTGAACACTGCAGAACCCTTTGTATATTTCTCCTTAGTGTTTCTGCAAGATAGGGAAAGAAATAATTTTTTTTATTTCTTCAAACAGAGGGACACTAAGGTCTGTGCAAATGGGGGCCAAATTATTTGATTTTCCCATAAATAAATACAAATATTGTAGGTCTGTAATGATTCTAGACTTCAGTATACTTAATATCAAGTCCTAGCGGAGGCAAAGCATGAATGGTTTGTACTTGAATTGTAGTTAGTATAGATGTAGGTGCTTGTAATGTTATCGTCACCCAACTTTGTGGAAGTACAATGTATCTTGTATGCTCTTGGGTTTTAATGCGAAGCAGCAAAGTCAAATCAGTTGTTCCTGTGTAGTGTGCTTTCTGGCATTGAAGGTATGGTCTAAATCACTTGGCTAAGGCCTGAAGGCGGGAATAGCAGGCAGAAGCGTATCTGCTTCTCGTGGTGCTCCCTGTCGCTGTTGCAGCCTTCAGGCAAGGCTGGTTGGGGACATCCACTTCATGGAGAAGAGCTGGATGCAGCAATACCCTTTGCTCCCCTTCTTGTAGCTCCCTTCCTGCTTCCCAGGTGATCTGGGATTTCTGTGGCCGTGTGTTGACTCAACTCCGATGGAGGAGTACAGTAGGACCTGGTACTTATCCTGGCGATTGCCTGACCCCACCAATTTCAGCGATGGCTACTCAAGGAGATGGGGTTTTACCCTGAAAGCTCTTCTTCAACGTGAGTCTTTGCCTTGGTACGTCACTGTCTTGCACTACTTGTTTTTAGTCTTTGATATTTGTTGTCTTAAAATTCAGCTGATGTTCAAAACACTATTTTTTTACTTCTTTTTTTCTTTCGTAGCTATCAGCATGACCAATATGTACGGTATGATTAACTTTATAAGAAGATCTTGAAGATTTTGCTTTCAGTAGTGAAACATTTCAGATGGGAATGGATTTGAGATGTAATACTAAATTTTGTAGAAGACTTTTCCTAAAATGCTGTTAACCATGGGTGTCTTTGTGAATTAAAAGAGAACATACACAGTACATACATGGTAAATGCTGTAATTTAGATGAGATGAGAGCGTATATTTTTTCTTATATTAAAAATAGATTGGATCTCTGCATGAAGTACAATGTGATTCGTTCTTACTGAGGGCACAGCAACCCATGCTTTTTGTAAGATAAATAGTAGTCTATGTAATGTGTTATTACTGTATATCCACTTTCAGCTAAGTGATGTGTCCCTTGGCTCATTCTTGGATTCTCTTGCAGCAAATAGGTACCTGCGGTGCCGCGCACGAATTAAATGAATGAACGGGTCTTGGTGGGTGTGGGCTGTGCAAACCCTTGTGACCCAGTAGGAAGGAGTTGTCTTGACCCAAAGAGGCTGATGCCCTGCTCGCAGTGTCTGCAACTACTTGGTTTAAAAAACCCTGGACTCTAGGCAGTCTTAGACTAGTGTTTGTTTACCCTTCATTCTCCCAGGAAAGGGTCACCCTATAGATATTGAAAGCAAAGTGACTGACTGGCACCATCCTCTTGCTTGGACTCTCTGCTCCTGAATTAACAGTCCAGAAGTTGCTTTTCACTTAAAAGATGCTCATTCAGGTTTCTAGGCAACCGAGCCCATTTTCACTTCCCCCCACTGAGAGATAAGAGCTGACTCCTCATGCAGGGAGGCGAGACCATGATGGATTTCGGCAGCCTTTAATGTGAGCTGAAAATAAAAGGTAGCCCTTGAATGTCAAGGCAAGTCAGCTTTTAAAAAAAAAAAAAAAAAAGCAACAAACAAACCCCCCCCCCCCCAAAAAAACCCAAAACACCCAAAAAAACCCCAACACCATCTCAAAACCAAACAGCAACAACAAAAAACCAACCCAACACAGCACTGTGAGTGATAAGGAGCAAATTGCCGCTGCTAATTAAGCAGTAGCAGGTATCTACAGGACTGGTGCCTGCGAGCAGGAGCGGCGTGCTCCTCAGCCCTGCTGAGAAGGGCTGTCATCTCTCAGTCCAGGTGTCCAAGGGAGGTTGGAAGAGTGATTTCTTTTTAGCTGGACTCTTCTCGGCTGATGCTTGGATCAAACAAAGGCGACTTTCCTTCCTATCCCCAAAGTCCAGTGGCCAACTGCTGGTCCTCCCTAATTTCTCACCCACCCGTGCAGTAGATGCTAAGACCTGGCCTGCCACAGCATCACAGATCAAACGAAAACTTGATTGTGGCAGGATGAAAGAGGAGTTTGAGAAGACCTGGTTGTTTCACAGCAGCATTTGGGCAGTGGCGTGATAGATGTTGAAGTAGCTTCTAATAGTCATGTCTGGAAGAAGAGATTTGGCACTGTCCCTTCCTTAGGGAGTTTTGCAGGCCAAATGGTTAGTGTAATGGATGTTGGAGGTGTTGGCAATTTTACTCTTGGGGATGTTAAGGCAATTCAACACTTAACTGAACTTTTCCCTTTTCTGGACTCTGTTCAGTGTACTGATGCTTCACCCTTGATTCCCATCAATCTGAGAATTTCCTTCTAATATCACGGTCTTAGTACTTGTCTCGAATTGCACAAATTCTGCTGTGTCCCCATTGACAAAACGAAGGGAAACTGGACTGGTTCTCTGGCCTGCCTTCTACCCAGCAATTGTTTCTTGGTAAATGATTTTATAATCTCAAACTAGTAGCTGCGTATGTTCAGTTTATGTCCTGCATATTTTATAAATCCTTCCTTAACAAGGAATTATTTTATCCACGCCAGCTGCTGTGTAATACAGCTGCAGCCGCGACAGATATTGGCTTGGTGCTAGCAGACAGATTTTTTTTTTTTTAAGTGCAGTGACCTGCAGGGCTGCTGTGTAGGGAGAGCAGATGAGCCACTGCCGCAGGTGCGGGTGGCTCTGCCTGCTTTAACTCTTCCCCGGCAGCTTTTGCCTGCGGATTAAAGACTTCTGATTCCGTGGCTTCTCCTGTAATCTGGAAGACAAAGAGGGATGGATGCTGTTAGGGGCAGGGGTTTTGTTGTTCTGTCTGGGCTTGTGTTTGTCCTGGCTTATTGACATATTGGTATTCATTTAATGTCTTAGAAAGTCTAAATTGAGGGCAGAGGGTTAAATGTTATCACAAATTGTAGCTGTGTTCCAGTATTCATCACCCTTCTGAGGTCCTCCTTCACCCTCCCTCTTCAGCTCCTGCCGCTGTGTGCGTCCCTTCGGTAGTATTCCTCTGGATGAGTCTTGTTTCATTTGTCTGGGCTGGATGTTCTTCCCTCTAATTAGAAAACTGTATTTTGGAAGTTGCCCAAGATACACGGTTTAAATTCAATTTTGGCACTGCAAGAAGCAAGATGCAAATAGCTGTAAATAGTGTGTTTCTAAGTCTTGCATTCCCCTTGTACCTGCAGCAAAGGAATTGTAGCTGATATTCTTGCGTAATTAGATTTTTTTATTGACAAGTATTTTAGTTATTGTAGCTTGGAATTAGGTCAATACCTTTTTTGTATATCCTTTTTTGTTTTTTGTATTTTGTATATTTATGTTTTTGATGCTGTGTTGCCAGTATAATAGGCAAAACATGCACAGGAGCATAAGCTATCTTTGTTATGGAAGTTGTTTTTATTGTAATGTCTTTTCTGGGCTTTAATGTGAACTATATTGTAATTTTCAAAGCTGAACAATTTTATCAGTCAATATTTCATTATGTCTCAGTTTAAAAAATATTTTCTTGTTCTAGCCTTAGCACCTTTCTAATTTTTAATAAAACTTGAAATGGGCTTCCCATGTAACTTACTTTTTCAAGGGATACGTTGAACAGCTGAGTGAAAAGCATTGAATCTGATACAGTAATCATATTTAAAGAAGATCTTAAAAATAAACTTTTCCTGTTAGCAGAGATGGAGAAGCCTATTACTCTATTTGAATTTTCACAGCAGGAAAGCAAATAGAGTTAGGAAGTGGATTGTGTAGAAAGAATAGCACACAAAATGGGGCATTTAAATGGTACGTGTGGGAACTGCTTTTTACTTACCTCTTTCTTGGGTAAATTTTTTTCCATATCACTATGAAACTGGAAAAAAGCAATGCAGAGGGACCCAGTGTGAGATAGCTCAATGATATGTTAAATGACAGTATTTGACATGCAAGATCAAACTCCATGAATAAATAATTTTCCTGTATTTCAGTACTGTTTTATGCTGTTGTCAGTGTTTTCAGTGTTAGATGTTGAATGAACTTGAAATTGTGTGTTTGGTGGCAGTTGGATTGACTTTCAGATGTGTATTTCAGATCGGTGGGTTTAATTATTTATACTTACATCTCTGGTATGTACACTAAATCATTATGACGACAGAACTCTTGATTTCCAGTATTATTTTATTAATCTTACAGTAAGAACGCATGAAGTGTGACTTTTTGAGACACAAAACTTAATAAATAGCCCTAACATCTTGCATCTGGAGTTGTGGGCAAACGTCAGCATAAGATGCTCCACTGAAAGCAAAGTTTGCAGAAAAAGATGGACTCCTGGGTTTCATGACAAATATGTAGAAAGAAGGAAGATTAAAAAATATCCACCCATAACTCATTATGACACTAATTGTTGATTTCTCAGAATTGCAGGGTTCTTGTTGGCATTGTTTGATTGCAGTAAAGATCTGATGACACCCAGGCACAAGGCTGAAAAGGTCCTGTCTTCCCACCAGCACCTGTACCTGTTGGCTTCTCTGATTCCCGACACTGATGGTTTGGTTGCTTCCACTTTCTTTCTTAAATGTGAAATAGGGCAAGTGGGAGATTTTGCAGAGTCCTCTTGGGCAGCATCGCAGGGGGGCTGCACCAAAGCCACAGCTCCGTTGACTTTTGCAGGAGTACTGAAGTGTTGCGCTTTTGCTTCTAACTGAGCAAACTCGAACAGTTGTGCTACAAAATGTCTATGAAATAGAATTAGTTTTCTGCCAGTCTAACATGCATGCACAGTCAAGATGAAAACTGCTTGTTCTTTCTGCTTCTCTCTTCTGCAAAAGACGCAGCTCTCCCAGCGCTTGCGTTTTGTCGTGTAACTTCAGCATAGATCGAGTTACTGACCGTGCTGTTTATGATGTGCGTATATGTACAGGCATTTTGCTTGATAATATCTACATATGTAGTAAATACCAGTGTAATATAATTCAGTACTGGATGCGTGCGTATAGAAAAACCATCAACACTGATACTGCACTGGTGATGTGATCGTAGTCCTTTATGGAAAGGACTGAGATGCCATTTGATCCAACAGAGTACACAGTACTGAGTGTGATGGGCAGTTCTGTTTTATCAGGCATGCAACTATATTAGTATTTTAAAATTCTATTTCTGTTCCTACTTTCTTCCATTTGTATCTTTTGTCAGTACCTTTTCCCATTCCCTGGTCTCAGCTATTAAATGACGGGAGTTGGAGGTAACATATCGATATCCTAGAATTGCTTCCATATTCCTCCCCTCTTCAAGTAAATAGAGTGGAATAATACTGAGACAGGGTTTCTTGTGTTTTATCCTCTTCCTTAAGGTTTTTTTTCTCTCCAGGAGGGGTAAATATACACTGGTGCTTTGCTGTTTTAGATCTCAGACCCCCTTTTCAAAGCTTTGCCTGGAGGTAAGCACCAAGTACAATTTTCATACACTTGCTACTGGTAGCGACAAGATTGGCAACAAGACTTCTGCAAATTATCCATTTTTATTTACAGCTACCAATACCTACCATTGCAGTGAAAAATTCTGTGCTGTGTTTCTTTCATGTGGGATTCACCTCACATTCACAAGAGCGCAATCTCAAAGGCAGTGACCAAAAAATGAAAGTTTGTACTTTGTCCTGCCACTTTCTTAGTGTTGGGGAAAATTAGCTTTCACCATCTATTATGCTTCAGTTTTCCCTGGCTTTATTAGGTAGGGGTGATAATTCCAGGCTTTTCTTCTTTCGACAAAAAGCTGGACTATATTCTCTGCTTACACGATGCAAATGTCTTTTTTCTTGCTTTGGGCAGAGAAAAGCGGGTGGGTTGGTAACACAACGCATTCAGCAAAGACTGCAAATCCTATCTGCACACAATGATAAAACATATCCCTAAAAATGTAAATTAGCCCTCTTAGTCTCTAAGCTAATTTTCATGTGTATAGTGGAAACAAAAACATAATAAGGAAAGATGTAGCTGTTTAACCAGATTATCTTTAAAAAGTGACAGAGATATATGCTGGCTAATAGCCAGCTCCTGGTGAAACGTCTGCCTTACAAAGCACGTTAAGGTCTTTCGTTCTCAGAACAGTGCTGCGCTTTGTAATCAGGAAAAGACAAAGAGTTTAATTCTGTTTTGTTATGCTGTGATAAACTGGACTGCCTGATTTAGCCACCCTGTTCTTCAGATGCCTCCAGGGGCCATTTGGCTGCTTGAATAGGAGCTAGAAGAGGTCTTACTGTGTCAGGACCTCCAATTACAGTCATGTTAACAAAGGTTATGATTGACTGCTCTTCTTTTTGGACAATAATTTCTCTTCATTCCCTATTAATCAACGTATTTCTAGACATTTTAAATTTAAATAGGAACCAAGAGTTCACTTTGGCTGTGGTTTTTATTGACTGGAAAGATCACTTAATATTTTTTTGTTAATGAGGCTGTGACGACTTCTAAGGCAATTTTGCTTGGGTAGATATAGCTATATTGCTTCTGGTGGAGATGGTGGAGGGATCTCTGTGTTGACTAGAGGAAAGCAGTCTTCTCCTTATTACAGTGTCTTCCACTGACAGCTAAAGCTTCATGCTCCAAAATGGCGCTGGGGATGGGTCCTGTGTAGCCTGGACTGAGTCGAGCGAGCATTTGCCCACTGCTGTAGTGGGGAACAGCCTTCCTCTACCTTGGGTTGCCTTCTTAGAGACTTCGCCGTACTGAGTGAACAAACTCACTTGATTGATAACTCGATATGTGCATTGCCTTATGCATGCCGTCTGCTATGTAAGTATAGCATGCTGGTATTTGTAATTAACCTATGCCAATCGGACTTATCTAAGAGTAAATAAGTGTGTAAGGGTACTTTGTCCCACCAGAAGGCAGTCTTTACTTAGAGATGCCGTTATCACGGGGCTTGCTTATGGCCAGCTACGTGTATTGGCCAGCGTCTGCTCCGCGATGTAAGTAGTGGTCACCCTACGGCTAGTTTATGTAAGGGCAGGCAGAGGAAAACTTTCCTGATCTGAATTATGCAGAGTAAGGACCAGGACTAGCTTCTGCCTGCTCTAGTTGTTAGCTCTAAGGCTCTGACCGTGAGGTATTCAATTGCTCTGGCAGGTGGATAACGTATTTTGGATCAAGTACGTTTTAATGAGGCTGGAAAGGGAAAAGTACAGGTATGGAAAACAGTTGATACGAAGCGATGGTGATGGAAATAATTAACACTTGGTAGAAGTTTGACCCAAACTGTAGGGAGTTACATGAAATCACTTGTATCTGAAGATCTCTGTTTTGTGCAGGCTTTGCTGCTACTGGCATTAACGTGCTGCTGACGTCTTTCCTCCACGTCTCGCAGGGTACAGAGGGTAGAGGACCGAGCTATTAGGATCATAATGCCTTAATTGCACACAACTGTCGGAAGTGTGCTAGACAGGGGAAGCTCAATTTCACATTTTATCTCCCTTTATCTGGTACTTTTCAATACAACCGATGCTTTACCTAGGTTTCTAGGTAATCAAACTGGTTAAAGTGTATTTTCAGTATCATATTTGTTCAGATGGATTATTAGTTGATTTGGTAGTTTCTGGATGTTTTTGGACTGGTTTCATTTTGGTCATTCCTAGTTTGGGTGTCTTCATGTAGTACTGCATGCTAGAATGACAAATGTGATTAAATTGAGGCAGGGGTGGAAAACCCCCTAAAACTTCATACTCTCAATCCTCTGAATCTGACATATCTGTATCTTGCTAATTTTGACTTGAGCATCCTTACACTGATTTCTGTATTTCCATATGAAACTGACCTCACTTTAGGTGTATTTTTCTAACTTTGTTACTGTAGCTGATTTTTGAACTTAAAGTGGGATAAAGGTGTTGGAAGAGCATTCAGAAAAATGTTGAGCTCTAAGAGTGTGAAAGTATCATTAATGCGAACTTATGTATAAAATATTTTTAATGCGTGTTACATTTGGCAGATTTTGCACTGACTGCAAATTCTGCTCCTTTTTAAGGTATCCATAATGTCCTTCTTGCAAAGCAGGCCCTACCCGACTCTCATAATTTCTGTAGATCATGAATTAATGACTCAGTACTGCTTAAAAAAGGTCTAAGCTATTAATGTGCATGTATATTACCCACATTTATAAACTGGGAAGTGTAATTCTTTTAGCATTTGATAGCCTCTGCTTATAGATTTGCTTAAAAATAGAAAAATTAATGAACTGGAACAACTTTGAAAGGCCCATAACTAATGAGCTGAGGACCAAAAGCTTGAAACATATCTAAGGTTATGTTAATTATGATTAATTACTTTGAGAGGTTTGTTAGAAGCCTTTTAGCAACTATGAACCGTAATTATTGCACATCAGTGAAAGCACGGAGACTACAACTAATATATCTCTTCCTGGCTGAAGGTTTATCCTTGCAACTTTTGTTGTAATGTGCCTTAAATACAGCACACATAAGCTTGGTTCGTGGCTCTGATTTGGCTTATAAACTCTCCTGGGAAAGCTTTCATAATATACTAGGCAAAGCTGATCCAGCCGTGTCTTACATGTAGTGGTAGATCTACATGACAGCTGATAGTCAAAGACCTTGCAGCCCAAAGGCCAAATCCAGCCTGGTGATGTTTCACTCTGATCTCTTGTCATCATCTCAGAGTAAACTGAAAGTAGTTGTTGGTTTTGTTTGTTTTTTTTTTTTTTAAAGCAATTAATGTGCATCTTCTATGTGTATGTGGTTAAACAGGACACAGAAGCTATGACCCCAGGGGAAGGCTACAGAATATCAGAACGTAGACTGGGTGCCCATGACTATGGATGTTAGGGTGCTCTTGAATAAGAGGAGAGGAAGAATAATTTGATTTTTCTGAGTTGTGTTTGGCCCCTGGCGCTGCCAGCACACCCTGCAGCCATCAGAATGGCTGGGTTCGTGTTCAGTTGGCTTGGGTTGAGGAAAGCCAGCTTTTCATAGCCAGCTTCATCTTTGCAGAGACTTCCCTTCCCCAAGCTGTGCTATTCTTTTCTTAACTAAAGACAAGGCACCATGCCAGAGGTGGTCAGAAAGAAATACAAGAAAAAAGATTTGGAGCTGTCACTCGTTATTTAAATAGTGGTAACACCAATCCACATGTGTGAAGAGCAAGAGGTGTTGGTTTGGTGTTTTTTTTTTTCCCCTTTTAGACCAGTACTGTTTAATCTGTATTTTCACTGGGGACTTGTTATTATTTAACTAAATCGGTTCTTTTAAATGAATTGAGTTGTGATGCAAAACTGTTTATTGCTAAGTCCTCTTTACATCACTGAAGAAACAGGAGCCTTACAGAAACTGAAAAGAAGGGAGATTAGATTGAATGTAACTTACAGTGGTGCAGGAATTGTGTAGTGTAAAAATGCTAAATTGTACCTGAAGAGCAGATTACTGGAGTCTTAAAATTCACTGCTACTAAAAATGTAATGGAAACATGTAAAACGTTCAGCTGGGGATTAAAGTAATCCCACTACCAGCTCATGAAATGCTGTCTTCTCCGCTGTGCCAGCACACCTTTCAGGGATGAGGCTGCGGATGGTACCAAGAAATCAGATGTTTGGCTCGGAGCGTGGCCCTGCAAACCCTTCGTGCTCTCCCAGCTGAGGGGGTGGTGAACTATGTGATCTGGTGGAGGAAAAAGGGGCAGATGAAGGCAGGTCAGGTATTTCTTATACTGGTATTACTGCTAAGCTCTGAACCTGTGGTTAACATGCAGTTTGGGGTGTAGTTTTACTGTAATTGATTTCAAAATAAATGCTGATATGGCATACTTAGCACAAACAAGATGGTTATAGATCAGCCCTATGGTGAAATGATATTAAACCCTATTTCCGCTCAAAGCAAAGCATGAGCGTTATTATAACTTGTTCCGTTAAAGCTTCTGTTTAGAGGAACCTGGCATCAAAAAAGCAAATAAGATGTGAAGTTGCAGGAGGTGAAGTAGTATGGTTATTGTTTCATGGGCTGTTGTGTGGGTGGGTGAAGAAGCTTCATCTGCGTGATGGGTGATGAAGTTGGATGCTCATTATTGCACATCTCTTGGAAAACGGCTAGTAGGAATAAAGAGAAGTTGAAGAATATAATCAGACATGAAAAATCCCTTCAAGAGGAAACTGGTGAAAGCTGGGATGCTTCTCTTTGCAAAGCTGGAAATGAGAGTGTCTGCAAGAAGTACATGAGGCACCTAATCCTACAGGGAAAGTAAATTGAGCAGCTCTGCTTCTCCCTCTCACAACACAGGTCCGAAGAAGGAAACAATGAAATAAAGTGGTGGGATCTTCAAAACAAATGAAGGGAGGAAGTTCTTTTTTGCAGCCAGTTATGAGGTTTGAGGAATTCATTGTTAGGCTCAGAAAATATCATTATAAGAGATGATCTGCCCCAGGAGATTTTTCTCTCGGACGTGTTGCCCTGGGTAATTCAGGATGTCCATTCAATTCCAGTTCAGACAATAAAATACTCCTAGGCAGCTTCTTTCTGTGTCCAGATACAGGGACTTTGGTCTGTTTTTCTATCTAGAAAGGTGGGAAAAATGATAATGTAGAAGGATATAAAATATCAGAAAACATTTTCACATTCTTTTTATCAGTGGGTTATCTACCATAGCATTTTCCTTGTTCTTCAGTTTGAACAGTATTGATACCTTTATCTGAGCATAAGATTTTCTGTTCATGTTAAATTGCTGGTGAAGGTAGTGAATTTGATGATTAAAAGTGACTACAACAGAATTTAGAAAATTATGAAACTAAACATTGCTTATTTTTCTTAAGAAAGTCATATCGTAGAATTTTTTTGACACTACAACAAAAAGGCTAAAAAAATTAAAGGCAGAAAATGTGACTTCACAAATGAGAAATAACTAAAAGCTTAAACTTACTGATTTCCAAGTGCCTGATAATGCTTTTAAGTATACCGTCTGTTGTTGACTACTAGTCTGTTATCAGGACTATCATGCATAGATATTAATGTTTACCCTCTCTCTACTGGGGTGATGGTGGACAAGAAGGAAAACAAGCTTCCATTATAAGCTTGGCTGCATATTTAAACATTGGATTACTTGCAAAATAAAGTATACAGTGTAGATCAGAAGGGAAGAAAACCTGCTAAAAGAGATTTTCCCCCACAGCTGTTGTGCTTTTTGCAAGAAGGTGGCCGAGAAATTGTCTTGTGGTGACTGTGGCAAAATTCTGCTTGTCCACAAGCAAGTTAGGATGCCTGTATTCATTAGTCTTGTGAGGACTAATGAGCTAGTATTCATAAAATATTTTGACTTCTTCCAGTTAAAAAAAAAATATCGTCGCAGAAAAAATGGGGGTGGGGGGGTGAAGGCAGTATTTTCTGTTGAGAAGTAAAGACTAAGAAACCAGATATTCACTTTTCAGCATTTACCTTTGGAGCTTTTGTTTCTATAAAAATGGATTAGCTGATTTAACTGAGTTGGTATCCAACCTTTCTCCCACCGAAAATAATGGCAAACTTTTTAATTTTTGCTTCTGACAGTGGATTTGCTCTTACAAGCTTGTTTCGCTCAGATGTCTTTGTGCTCTGCACATAATTCCCATTAACGTTAATGTGACTTAAATGGGCGAATCCCTTGGGAACTGATGCGGTTGCCACGTGTGAGTAGACCACCTAATTGCTAGCCTGTGATATGACGGTGTTTCTGACAGTATCTGGCAGTCTCTTTAAATTAGCGTACCAAATGAAGACTGCATCCCTGTTTGACAAGGTGCCTCCTCACCTGTGGACAAGCAGAAAGCGGAGGTGACTAGTGATGGCCCGTGCTGCCTTGGTGGAAAAATCCCCCCAAACTTGCTTTTTTTCCAGCACCACGAGAGACAATGTGATATTTTACAATACCATGAGGTTGAGAGATTGCTGGGTGATGGAGACTATGGAGGAGATGATCTGCAGCATCACCCGCTGCCGCTCCGGGACGCACTAAGGCCAACTGGGTTAGTTTGGCAAAAGAAGGGGGAAGCACATCATTGTCAAAAGGAGAATTCCCAGAGCTATGTTACAAGTAATTTATCATCATCACCTCTGTGTGTGTATGTGTGTATATATATTCTCCTGTTGAACCAAATTAGGTGTAGTTACAGTAGTGTTGCTATGGTGACCCAAAGCGACAGCTGTTGTTTTGTGCTTCTGGGAGGACTGCGTGATAATCATGGTCATTTTCCCAAAGGGAATGGGTTGATATTAAAAATAAATTTGAAAATAAATGAGCAGGTTAATACGTAAAAATCCATTCTCATTAGCAGTAATTAAACAAGCCTATAGGATTTTAATGGGGGGGGGGGGGAAGCCAACTTTAGATGAAAATATCTTGTACTCCATGAATCGGCATGAGCATTGTATTTGTTGCAAGGAGAATGCAAAAACTTTCATGTTTCATTATGGTAATTTTCTACTTAGACTTGACTACCCAGTCCCAGTATAGGGAATGTTTCTCCTTGGGCTGAATCCTGAGGCATTCAAAAGAACACATTGTCCTCTTTTCAGATGAGGTTGATTGAAAGAAAGATTTTTTAACAATTGTTGTTTTAAATACACCTACCATTTTTGAGCCATAAGTGCATATAGATAAACTTGCAAACTTTTCTCTGCTTCTCAGATATTGCCAAAACTGGAATTTAAGTGTAGAAACCCCCAAACATCACAAGATTGATGACTGAAAGCACTGTTTACTAGATGCTGTGACTGTCTGATGTCCTTCTCCTGAAGGAAACCTAAATATCCCTGTTGACTGGTTGTTGGTCTTCCTGCCTTTGATGAAGTATGTCTAAACTTTTGAGTCGAGAAGAATCTCTTACTGGAGCTGGTAGCAAGGAAATCTTTGCTGTAAGCAGCTGTAATTTCAACAAAAAAACCCCCGTCGCGTTGCCGCCCATGTTGTCATCTCGTCACGCTCAGTCGTTCTGCGCTATTTGCTTGTGGGTTGTCCTGTCTTGTACTGCTGCTGCATCCCCAATTTAGCCCAAACACAGTTACAGAAGTACCTGGTTTGCTGGCTCTGCCTTAATTTTGCAGCTATATCCAGCTTCAGTCTTGCGTACAGGCTTTAGCTTTTTCCCTGCTGCGTGATTCCGGCAATAGGATTGTCCCTTATTTATTTCTCTTGGCAAAGTGAACTCCGCAGGCTGGAGGCCACCCTTGCTAACCTGGGGTTCCTCTCTTTTCCTTGGTGGTCGCTGTTTGACTCGGGGAAGGGATGTAAATGAACGGTATGTAGAAGGTGAAAATAGCTTTTCATAGAATCAGAGTGGTTTGGGTTGGAAGGGACTTTAAAGACCATCTAGTTCCAACCCTGCTGCCATGGGCAGGGACACCTGCCACCAGACCAGGTTGCTCCAAGCCCCATCCAACCTGGTCTTGAACGCTGCCAGGGATGGGGCATCCACAGCCTCTCTGGGCAACCTGTTCCAGTGCCTCACCACCCTCACAGCGAAGAACTTCTTCCTTAAATCTCATTGAAATCTACCCTCTCTCAATTTAAAGCCATTACCCCTTGTCCTATCACTACAGGCCCTTGGAAAAAGAAGTCCCTCTCCGGCTTTCCTGCAGGCCCCCTTTAGGTACTGGCAGGCTGCTGTAGGGTCTCCCCGGAGCCTTCTCTTCTCCAGACTGAACAGCCCAACTCTCTCAGCCTGTCTTCATAGGAGAGGTGCTCCAGTCCTCTGATCATTTTTGTGGCCTTCCTCTGGACTCGCTCCAATACGTCCATGTCTTGTACTGATCTTGTCACTTTTGCTCCTTACCCTGATATTAGGTGGCTCGGTGCAGTTTTAGTCTCCTACGCTGTTGTGTGAGTGGAAACATCGCCTGGAGCTGCTCTAGTGCTGGGACCCCACCGTCAGCGTTTCCATTGCTCTCCCAGGTATGTCCCACCTGCGCCTGGGACGGAGAAGGGTTTCCACAACGGTGGTCTTCATAGCTCCATCTGACTCCATGGAGTCTGAGACATTTGTTGTGTCACCTTGTATAAATGGGCAATGAAAAGACAAAGCTCTGTATCTGTATTTATCCTAATTGGAGCTGGGAAGCTTACAAGTGTAATAAAATATTACTGTTCCCAGTTCTTGTCCTGAGCGGCTTCATTCCTCTGCAGTCCCAAGGTGTGAGCGAACATTTATACGATCATAAGCGGTTTACCCTTCGTTACCGTTGTGAGTATTGTTAAATACTTTATGTAAATGGCAATATCAGAGATACTGGTTTACAAAGGAGTTGGTAAAAGCTTCACTGTGATCACAATAAAAAAGGAAATTTGAATTTTAGGCCAAAATATTTAGACCTTCAGATTTGAGGTATGGAAATAACACGGTGGTTAGCTCTGTTGTGTGAGATAAAGCAATAAAAATCTATTCTTCTGTAACATATTAAGACTTCAGTCAATGCTGGGGATGAAGTGATGGTTGTGGATTGTTTTGTCAGATAGATTTGATGTTCTGCCTATCAAAAGGAATAAATAAAGGTGGCTTGATTACAGTACATTAATAACTTCACTGTGAGAAAATACTGAGTAGTAGAAAAGCTGTAACAAAAATCAAACCCTAGAAGCTGAAGCCAGGTAACCCAAGTGTGAAATAAGGAACATTTTCAAAAGTGAGGGTGTTAAACATTGCAAAAGTCTTCCCAAAACTTGCAGCACCTTTCTCTTGGTGCTTTTATTTTGGTACTTGGATGGTTTTGAGAGAGTTTGTTTTAATCAATTTCAAGTTATTGGTCTTAGCTTGAAACTTAATGGCCAATATTTGAGAGGGAAGACAGATGGGCTGGTGATCCTTTTCTGTCCTCTAACTCTGAAAGCCTTCTCTCCTGACTTTGATTTTGTGCCCCATACTGAGAGTCATAGCATGGTTTTCAGCTTTAGTTTTTTTGCTCAGTACTGTGTATGTGCTTTCTGTTAGAAATTCATCCTTTCTACATCTGCTAGCATCTTCTTTCTAAACGATGGAGGGAAACTGTGTGCTGACCTTTGTGCTGCTCAGAAAGGGCATCAGCTACTCATGGGAGGCTGTTGCTCAAATGATGTATCATAAAGACGGTATTCATTACATCTTTGTGAAATGGGAAGGACCTTGTGCTATTGAAAAACAACCCAGAAACCCCCAAACTGTATAGTTAAGCCTATGAAAATGAAGGAAGTAGTCATGCTGCACATGTTTAGGCCAAAATCCGATGGGAGAAGTTCCTGTTGTCTCATGGGGTGCAACTGCTTGCAGTTGGTGATGCTCTTGATGATGTATTTGCATTCTGACTCATGTTTATTAGGCTAGAATGGGGGCTTTTGTCTCAAAAAGCACATTTGTTTGAGGTCATAACTTTTTGATATCTGTTATGGCACTGAGGAAATTTTGGGATAACACAACCATTCATGAAACTTGTTTGAAACAAGCTGTAATGCAGAGCTCTAACTTTATTTTGGTAAGGTAGATGAATAGATAAGATCACTGTTTTTTGGGATTTTCTTCTATTCTTTCTGTGATTAATTTTGTTTGGATGACTTGACAACTTTTAGTATTAAATGTCTTCTATTAAGATAGGGAATATTGTTTCAATGCAAAAAATAAATCACAATCAGCTGGTAAGTTTGTAAATTAATATAGCTTCATTAGTCTATAGCATTGTCTTAAATATTTGTGATGGATGATTGACAGCACCACAATCTTTTCTTGGAGCATAACCCAGAGCTTGTAAAGAAAATTCGGGTTCCTTATGGCTGAGGAGCAAGCCTGTTTGATCGCAGGTGGGGTTCACTGCAGCATCAGTCTCTTTATCCTCATCAACTTTAATTTCTGAACAAGAAGTTGACAAATGCCCAGCCTCACTACTTAACAGCATATCTGTGAAACACTTGGCTCATCTTTTTTTTTTTCCTTAATACTGTGAATAATGTCAAACCAAAACAACAACAACAAAATTATTTGGCATTTTAGAAGCAATAAAACATTGGCGTAAGACTTCTTAAGCAGAACTGCTTCTGCTTGGCAGTGTGTGTGTTTTAAGGTTTGGTTCTGTGTATTATAGCCTTTTGACTTCAGAGAATCTTTGTCCCTTTATGGCATTTGTAGTTCCACTGTAATCTTAATTAGATGTTGTCCCTGTTGATTTTCAGTTAACCAGGGGCACCTGTTTCTCTAGCTGAGAGGCAATTTACACAGGCAGCCCAAAACCTTTTTAAACATGTGAAATTTTCTTGTTATGTAGGGGCTGCCTGTGAGTAGCGATCCTGAAATCTGTAGGTGGCAACTGTATAAGTGAGCATTTTATGCTGTATTACAGTTCAACTTTACTGAGCAATTTAAACTAGCTGCTTGGTATTTTGTTTGGTTTCGCACCTGAGAGTTTGCATCTAATCGGCAGAGCTAAAATATAAAGTAAAAATAAAATTTCACCCTCGTCTCAATATCCAGAACCAGTCACTGGAAACATAAGAGAGTTTTCTTCACTGAGGATGGATAATTAATTAATATTTGAATTTAAAAAAGTATCTGTGGTTTGTTTTTTTTGTTGTGGTTTGTTTTTTTTGTTGTGGTTTTTTTTTTTAGTAATGACTGATTAGGCACTTTGGGAATGAATATGTACAAGATTTTCTTTAAGATGAAATAAGCAGAGTTTAAAAAGGCTGAATTGCAGTGAACAGCTTTTGATTTAAGAACTAAATGGTTCCTCAGTACCAAAGAGGGGGTTTGTATGTGTTATTTGTATATAAAAAGAAATTAACTATAACATACACTAGTGGAAAAACTTAACATGAAAATATGAAGAACTGCAAAGCTCATGAGATACAAGGGTTCCTCTAGCAAGTTTTATCATTGGCTATGTTGCATACACATTCAGGAATTTATGGGAATAATCAAAGTTGCATGGTATATTGCACGAGATAAAATAGGCATGATTAAAGTTCCTTTAGGAGCTTCATAGTTCTAATGTTTTAACTTCTCTGTGCCTAATTTCTTCACGTTAATGTTGACTAATGTACATTTTTTTTGTAAATATCTGTGACTAGAGGTTTGTATCAGTCATTATCTTTAATTGTCTTGAAGTAATATGCTCAGTAAAGCCTGCGTTGTAAATGCTGAAATTGTTTATAATGCTTTACTGATTTACAATTATTAAATTATATTGCCAGGCGAGGAAAAGGTTTTTATTCTTCCTAGCATCTGACTTCAGTAAATGTGTAATTGTGTATGGAGCGGAGCACTTCACCCTTTGCCCAGGGAATACCTTGACTTTTCAGAGATTTAAAGAGACTGCACGGCATTTAGGATGCTGAGAATATTTCAGAATGCATTACATGAGTAAAAGTATTTTCTGGATATACACAAAATAACTGTTAACCATTAATTTTCCCAGGTCTAATTTGATGTGTTAACTTTTTGAATAGTAGCTAAACCTCCTTCTATATCAGTCTTAACTGAAGACTGTCAAAATGTTTTGGCTCTTACTGCTTGGCCATGGATAGCATGAAAATATTTTTTTAAAATGTGCTAGCTTTTCATGGTTAAATAAATACATATCTTCAAACAGTGAAAAACGATCTAGCTCTTTGAGAATTGTTGTGTGTTAGACATATCTACTCTATCTCTTAGTATTGGCAGAATTAAGCCCTAATGTTATGCAGCTGCACTCTGCTTCTTTTAAGAAGGCAATTCTTTAAGATGAAAAAAGCCAGTTGACCACGATGGGTACAGCGTTCCCGGTCACTCATGGACTACATCTGGCTGCTCACGACAGGGGTCGGGTGGCTGAAGCGGCAGCGGCTGCGGTCTCTCTGTTTCATTGCTCATCTGTTAATTGCGGCAAATGACAATTTCGTCGAACCCCAGATCCCTCCATGAAGTGCCAGCACTTAAAGGAAAAATAGATATGAAGAAATGTCTTGTGTGTTAGGAGAGAGGAACAGGTACACCCTAACTTTTTAGGAAAAACCCTACTCGTTTCTTTGAGTCACAAATGCTGTTGAGTGTGACTGGGATCACTGCTGACTCTTTGGCTGGATGGGTGGCAAACAAGATCCGTGGCAGACGGCACAAGGAAGGGGCTCAAATGCGAAGCCAAGCCGTGCTGTATTCCGGTACTCATCTCGGAAGAGAGAGAAGGCGAGGGGCTGAAGCTACTGCACCGGTTTAAAGTGAACATGGGATTTTTTCTGTTCAAGTAGAGTTGAGACAAGGTTGTGGAGAGAGCAAACAAGGCTAGTTGGTGAGCGTTTTTTTTGTGTTTTTTTTTTTTTGTTGATTTTTAATATAATACACAGAAAATATCCACAGGAACATCCATGTTTCTATGGTTACAGGATTGTGTCCTCTTGTGGCCAGTAAGGATGATGATAAATGGGTATGATGATCCTGTACTACACCTGAAATGTCATAAGGGAAGCAGGAACAAGTCACAGGTTTACAAAATTCTTGGTATCTTGGACCAGGGAGCTTCTTCAGACCTCCCTGCTGTTATTGGGCTACATTAAAGTAGGAGCTTTAAATAAAGAAAAATAATAACTAGAAAAAATAGCACATAAATAACAAAAACTAATAAATGCATTCGTTCTTGAAAGGTCATATTTTTAGTAACTAAATGAAAAAAAGTTGAGATTATTTTGTTTGCTGTTAGCTTAAGTGAAATGAAGAAAAATCACTAGAAGAAATGATGAAAACTTGATCAGAACCTTGGAAAACTTAAGTTTACCTCCTTCATATATCTCGTGGTTTCCTAGCCCTCCAAAGATGAATGTAGTGGTTACAGTCTACTTAATGACCTTTTTTTCATAGGCTGATAGTGGCAGAAGGAATTAGCGGTTAAAGCTTTTTTGATTTCTGTTTGGTGGCTGCAGTGTTTCAGGGCTTGGGAATACACTGTTGGCTGGTCCTATCAGGTACAGTCCGCCAATGAGCTCTGCACGATCCATTAGTTAATTTTTCATGCCTGAAACTCAAATGTTATTTGTTAAACTTCCAGTTAATAAAGTCTTGCAGACAACAGAGTTCACTGCTCGAATATAATGTTTTTTCCACTTGGCTTGAAACAACAGGATTGGAGCCGGGACACTTATAAGATGGAGCCACCAACTGCGTAACGCTGTGTGTGGGTACCCAGTCCTGGAACTCTCTCAGGGAAGGTTCATGGGAAGGCAGCCCGGTGCAGATGAAAATTTTCGCCATGTAAGCTAGTTCAGATGGATTTGGATAGTTGCTGTGTCCACATAGCAAAAATGCAAAGAATCTGGTGTCCTGCCTGCCTAAAGCCGTGTCTGTCCCTGCCCAAGCGTGTTTCATGTGAAGGTGGAGAAGATGTCAGCAGCACAAATCCATAGATTACTGCCTTCGAAACTGCCAGGAATATGCACAAACAGTAGTAATATGTAATCAGCTGTGTAGTCCAGAAAATGTACCACGGGGTGTTTGCTTTATGGGCTACTCACTACTTCCATAAATATGGGAGGTGGATGAGGAGGAAAAAGAAAAGATAGCTTTTTTAAGAAAAAAACCAATTGCAGAACTGTTGGCCTCTGGGGAGTATCTTTACAGTTCATTCCACTGATAACCCAACTGAATTTTATTTTTTAAGCGAAAATGGAGGTGTAAACCAAACCAAATTACTGTCTGCATTATGCCCGCTATTTTATTTCCTTAGAAATAGCTGGAGAAATTTAATTTTTCTTTTTACCCCATGTAAAACAAAGATATGCAGAAGATGGTGTCAGTCTTTCCAATGTGGTTACGCCAATTGAAGATGAATCCGGAACAAAGCTGGGTCAAGGGTCGGAATTATATTTTTTGTGGAAATGGGAAGTAGTGCTACTCTTTCCCAGAATGAAATATTATAGGGTTACAGTGTTGACAGAGGGAGTTGACATGATGCTGCCGAGGTTGATTGGATTATAAAGGGATTAAGTAGTAATGGGATTGGAAGATACTTCTTGAATGAAAAGACAGCTGTAGAGGATTTTGAGAGGCAGGTTTATAGGGTTGAGTCAGTTCAGCCTTGTGGCCATAGCCTTGCCTTGAATCAGGGGGCTGTACGCCGGCAGGATGCTCAGAGCTTGCAAAGCCCGAGAGGTAGAAATACAGGCAAAGTCAGAACCAGAGCCCTTCGTTCAGGGGGTTATATAGACCTTAACAGAAACATTTTCAAATAAATGCTTAATTTAAGAAAAAAAAAAAAAGTGCTGTATGAAGTTTTGCTTTCTAAGCAAGGGCAAGAATGTTAAGTGTCCTACAATGACATGTTGGAGAAGGTCTACATTAATGATTTATTATCCTGCTCTCTACCTATGTAATTGCTAAGCATTTGTAGTAATTAAAAAAAAAAGTTTGTTCCTGCAATTAGGAGGGAAAAGAAAGTATTTTTGAATATTGTAACTGCTTTGCAGCCACAGAGTCCATTGAAAATGCGAACACTTAGCAGATACGTGGATGCACGCCTTCATTTCTGTTAACAGCTGTTAACTTTACTCATTCCTTTCTATTTTCTTCTTCAGACCAGTATTTAGCTTGCATGGACTGAATTTATAACTGGCCAGTACCCTTGTTGGTCGGTACTGTAAGCCTAGCGGATGCTAAAATACCATGGATATTCTCATTTAGGGAGGCAGATACATGGTTTTGAAGGAACTTGTCACTGTCAGTTCTCTTTTGGCAACCAATGATGCGAGGTTCAATTTTTCAAGTCATTTATTGCATTCAACTCGAATCATAGCTTGAAATCATGTGCGATTTATCCACTGGAGACAAGATCTCTGCTCTCCCAGGTTAGCGCTCTTCTTAAAATTGCTCCAGATCTGATCAATTTTTTTCGGTATCAAATAGGAGTTCACACTACAATGGGAAAAGTGCTTATCTTCTGTATTCGTTGGAGATGGTAGTAACCAAATTAGCCTTCTGTAAAGAAAGCTCTGCTGAACAAGCACCTAGATTACTGCATGATCAATCTCTGAAAACCCATGTTTCTTTACTTATTTACTTCCTTACGCCCATGTTACCAGAACTTGATAATCCAAAATACTTGATGATCCTAATTTTCAGTGATAAATGCCCTACTAAGCACAATTCAAGGCATTTTGTCATATAGTATTCCTACTAGTTCGTTAGCTAATTGACTGTTGGCCACAAATGCTTATCTCTTGTTTTTTTTTTTTAATAGAGGTACATCAGCTGAGTGTAGCCTGGGAGATGATCAAATTCAGCACTGTGTATCAAGTTTTTGATCTCAGTGACCCACTGTGGAGACGAGTACTACAGGTGGAATCTGTTGTTTAAAATCTCAATTTTACAGTTTTTTGACTTTACTGAATGTCCTTCTGTATATTATAAGAGGATGAGCGGTGGCACTGTGTTGTACCCAACGTGCTGTGTATGTTCTCATCATTCCCTTCTTTATTTTCTGTTTCACGTAAAGAAGTTCGCTCTTTCAGAAATACGTTTTGGAAAATTGACTTTACATATGCAATGGTATATGAGAAAGCATCTTATCAGGAGTGGGCACCTGAATGTGACGTATAACCAGGGTTCGGGGGTGATCAGGACTGAACTTCCTACCGCTGAACCACAGCTATAGCTCAGACATCGTCTTCCACATACTCTCTGAATTATATTTGGCTTTGGAATTATTTTTGGTTTTGATGTGGTGCCAGTTTGAAAAATAAAAATATTTGGACTACATCCATTAGTAATTTTTTAGTGATGTGTCCTTGTATTACTGAAGATGTTACAGCAATGTGATTTAGGATTGCCTCGCTAGAGCAGAGGAGGTGTCTGTACCTGACACTCATCATTGCTATTAGTTCAGGGAACCAAAACAATAATAACCTGTGGTTATTATGTGATAATTGAATCATCTTGTAAGATGGCGATGAAACAAAAGGCAAGAATAGCTAAAGTCCCCTGGTAAATGCAAGATTTAAGTAATACAGTTGGTAAAGCAGATACGGTTGCATCAGTGTTTCTGCTTTCTTTTAATATTTCTCTGAATATATTGTTATTTCACCTAATTAGCCTGTTGTGTATTTTTTATTAAAAAAAAAGTCTGCAGCCTTGTACAAAATGATGTTTAAGAATCTTTTGCTTATATTCCCCATGTGTACGTTGTAGATCTTTTTTACATTCAAGATTTGGGACAGAAGATTGCAGACTGATTATGATTTAACTGAAGGCTTTGAAATTATTATTATTGTACAAATACAGAGTGTGTGGATGGAAAAGGGATGAAAAAATGTTTGCCACCTATCTGACAGATTGATGCATGTCTCACGTAACCTTTAGGCCAGACAGCTTGGAAGTCTAATGAGCCTGAATTATTCAGAAGCCAGTGAAGATTAGTTTGATAGAGTATGTATTGATCTGCCAGCATTCTTTCTGCAGTGTTGAGCTTCCAAAATATTTAATAACTTTTAAAATAGGGTTTTATTTTGACCCCCCCCCCCAAAAAAAAAAAAAAAAGAGCTGGTTTTTTGGCAGGAAAATGGTGTGGGTTTTTTGTAAATCTTTACTAGATGCTAATCTTAGAAAACAAAAAAAAAAAACTGATGCCTTTTTTTTTTTTTAACAGAGTGGCTAACAATATATCTGATACTACCTTATATCCTTCCGCAACAAGATCCATTTCTTTCAGGCAATTACCGGCTTCTCTTTCAGATAAGATATACGTTTATTGAGTTTCCTGCTGTGCAATTATAGTTCTCGAGAACAGATTACTACGTACGAGCAGCCTGGATGATGGAGTTGATTGCAGTGGAAAGTAGGAGAAAGATGCTGCAGCGTGGTGGGTTTTTCTTTGGTGATGATCTGGAATATGCAGGGAGAAACTTCAGTGTTGTTACTCATCGATTTTACTTCATGGCCAGAGCCAACCTCATTCTTGCACAAACTAGTGATCTGTGGAGCTGCAAAATGAATTTCTTTCTTTAACATGGGAAACACTAAGACGTACCGTTAGCTTAAAATACACTTTCAAATTTCCAGCCTGTAACGAGAAAGACAAATAATATTCATTTTTACAGCACTTTTTCAAAATAAATTTTTATAGTATAAACTGCCGGCACTTGAAAACGTGTTTCAGATTTCAGCAGTGCTGAAAGAAAATGCTACTCCTCATTGCATTTATCAAAGATTATTAAATGTTAGGGATCCAAAGAGGGGCTCATTCATATGCAGACACTGTGCTTCTAGGATTAGCATTCCATTCCCAGCACCAACTGCACTAGGATTGCCTTGTGGGATTGTTGCTTTTGGAAGGTGAGGACAATTATTTTAAAGCATGTAGCAGGCATATGTATTTTTTTAAATTCCATCAGCTTAAATGACTTCTCGGGACATGTATCTTCTTTTTACAATTAATATGTAGCTTTGTGTTTTAGAATAACTGTGTCTCAGTGAAAACTGCTTTGTATTCCCATGCTTCACCCATATTATGCTTGCTCAAGTTAAAGCTTATGCAAATATTTTTCATTCTGTCATTACTCTGCAAGGCTGAAGATTTAGTCAGGCTTTGGAAGCCCAGCTTAGCTGTTTGTGTGGGAGGTATTCCTCTGCTATGGGTAACTGTAAATTCTAGGGCACAACACATTTTTATATACAGCATTTGTTTTTTTAATGTCAGTTTACGCTCCTTGTCTTGATTATTTACTTGGAGTGTAGTTCTAAGTGCTGTCTTTTCAGAAAGAAAGAAAAAGGTGTCTCTCCCAGAAAAAAGGTACTGCAAAAGGAGTCTAATGCCATTACACTATCTAAGATAAATCTGTTAGAGCCAAATGACCTTAAATTAGTGGGCATTTTTGCTAGTAAAATAAGCAAGTCTGGACAATTGTGGAAGATGGATGTTGTTCCACAGAAGTCAACTGTACTGTGCTTTAATTAAAAATAAGGCGGTTGAACAATTTTATCTTATGTTGGCACCCTTACTATTTCTACGTCACTGAAGCGTTAAATAGGTACAAAATCTCTGCTTACTTCTACTACAGGGTAGGCAATATTGCCAGTAACATTGTAAATGTGATTCTAGTCAATCACAAATGTCAAATATAATAACATTTATGATATTTTAGGCATTTTAAAAATGAAGCATAAATGTTAACTTTATATAACGTGTCCAGTGTTAATAAAGCAGGTTGTTTTCCACTGATTATGTTTTGATGCCTGCAGTTCTAGTTGAGTCCAGTGGGATGTTAGTGCCTATGAAAGCAAACATGCTGTGCTGTCGTAACGTAACTCTTCTCTGCAAGGCAAAACTTGTAGACGGGGACATGGCGTGTCACCATTATTTCAGCTATACATAGTAAGTGGGTACGGTATCGCCAGTCTTGGCTTTCTCGTCTTATTTGAAAAAAGTCTTGATTTCCATCACTTCCAAATCTTGCGCTGTCATGAGGTCCCGGCGATCAGCGGTGGTCACAGCTGGAAGTGGCAGAGACCAGCACTGCGTTTTACAGCTGCCCTATAGACACAGCCACGTCTCCGACTACCCAGTCGGATCCTTATCAAGCATAAGGGTACATTTCCCGTCCATCACCCATTGGACTCTCTTTATTTTGCCCCTCGCTAGGGTGGTTGTGCTGGCCTGTGGCCCTCACCTCCTCCCGAATGCTGTCCATCGGTTTGAAGAGGAAGACTCTTTCAAGTGGTTTGTACAGCTGATTCCATGTCAGCCACGTGAAAAACATGAGTGGCAAGTTTCTTTTCTTGAAAATAAAGCCTATACTTGTCACTGATATTTAGTTGAGTGTGAAGTCAGTGTTGAAATGTAGTCGTACCGTCACATTCTGCGTTTTTAAAAAAAGAGAATAAATTCTCTAAAGTACGGAAGGTTGTCCTTTTCTCTCCTCATCCTCTGGCCCAATTGCTCTACTCAAGAGTAAGAGAACTGATAAAAACTGTAAGTCTGAATCGTAGTATAATTCAGTTCAGTTTTAAGACTACTTAAACACTAATCAGTCAATTTATAGTCTTGTTAACGTCAGGGCTGGCACTTCTATAGAGACAGCTGTTGTGTGTTGTAACCCTGAAGATCCCCATCATCTTTTTGTAAATAAGAATTCAGTGAACAGTTTTAAAAGCTAGTAAATACTGTTTGTGTTTCCACTAAACTTAATCTGTTTAAAGAATTTTTTTTAATATGTATCCTTTGTATGTAGTCTAACATTCGCAATCTGGCAAACGATTCTGTGCCCCTCAGCTAAGAAACAGCATCATCTATATAAGCTGAAGCATTTTCAGTATGTGCCGCCAAGAGGTGCAGCAGTGGTGATCTGGTGGTTAGTCTGTAATTCAGCAAAAGGCAAAGTCTTCTGGGGAGCTAGTGTTTTTGCTGAAAGGTACATACTGCTGCAGAATTCTTCACGGAAGAAGTTTTGATATAAGGGTAAGAGACTTAATTTAGTCTAAGTTAGTCCACTACATGTGCTCTTTTGGTCTACTTGGTTCCACTGAAGTGTTTCATACCACCACTGGAGATCTTGTGGTTTTTAAACCACCCTGGGCTGAGACAGAGTTCACTGCAATTGTCAGGGAATTTCTTCGGGTTCTGATCTTTTGTTGTATATTGATCATTTCTTCCCATCTTTGTTCTGTACGGTTGGGGCCCAGTGTCTTCACAGTAGTACCTGAACATGAGAGGAACGTACAAGGTGCCCGTCTTCGTTTCTGTAGATGCGTGCTAAGCCTGAGCGGGTGAGCAATTGCTTTTATGAATTAGTAGAGTGCTTAAAATTAGATGCAGGCCTTAATATCTCATTCAGTCAATACCTGGTTGGTAGAATTCCAGGCAGTAAATATATTTTTTCCTGAATTAGGCAGTATATGCGGTTGAACTTGTTTTCCCTCAAAGTACTGTGTTTCAGTGAGTATTAAAAGAGATCTGCTGCTGCTCTGAATGTTAATCACTAACAAATGCTGCTGAAATTGGAGGGATTTATCCTGTAAAACTAGGTGCCTAACTACAAACTTTACTGAAGTGGCACGCCAGATGCCACAAAAATGGAGAAAAGACTTCAGTGGGTCTTAGCAGGTTTGCAGCAATTAAAGGGCTGGCTCAGTGAACTTTCCCACTTAAAGGTGGAAAAATTAGAGTTGTTGAAATCTCTAAAGTAAATCACTTCTACGTTACCCTTGTAGATAAAACTTTCTTCTACGCATAGACAACGCAGCGACATGGCCTTCTGAGGATTTAGCACTGCTGGCATCCCCTAAATGTACAGCTTCAACAGCTTCTGAGAAATTTTTCTGTTTTCTGTAATGATAAAACCTAAGTATTTTAAACAATTTTGCCGCTTCTGGAAGCAGATTGTTACATGAACTTGTGAATTTTTGAACATAAGCAGAATATGTGAGTGCAGAGTAAATCATTGTCTGATCTATGAAAAAGGATAGAAGCGATACAGCTGAAAAATGGACTTTATGCACCATCGTGTGGGATCCACGAAGAGCCCACTGGAGAGAAGTGCGTGCGTGTGCAAGGGCACTGTGTCCAATGGGCTCTGTTCGTATTCTCCATGGATAGTAGGGAATTGTCTAAACTGCTTTAGATGCTTTGTATTTTTAGCTTCAGCACATGCTACCTGACTCCTCTGCTGCTGACAAATCAAGCATGCAGGCGGTCTGTATTTTAAATACTAACTGCGCTGCAAGTTGGCCATCAGGCCGTTTGTATTTGGTTACGTGTTCATAATTATATGGATAATCATTTGAACATTGCTTAAAGTTTTACTTTGGGAATTTGGCTCTTACAAGCCCCATTTTATAATTAGTTTATTTGCATTCTCTTTATTCCTTATTAATAAATCATGGTTCAGCAGTTTCAGCCAACTACTTTGATCGCAGTGACTGGTGCTTCACAAACAGTTTCATTCCCTGTTGGCATTTAAAATGCAGCGTTATGGCAATGCAAACAAGCACGCACGGCTACAGTTTGAAGAATTAGCAATTCTGCTTATCGTAACATCCTAATAAATGACTCGCTCCTGTTCATATGTGGTTGTTCATTAAGTGAGTGAGGTGAGGTCATTAGTTGGTGAATCCCTGGTGGTATGACCTCACGGTGGAACTCTGGCAGTGGATATCAGTGCTTTATGGCATCTATTACCATCGATGTTTTTGTTACTATTATTTTCTTATTTTTTTAAACTCCAGGAAAGATGTTTCAACCAAGGATGAAGGAAACAAACATTTTGCTTCTAGGAAACGGCAATTTGGGAAACATTCTTCTAATGAGGGAAAACTAAAACCAACAAATAAACAGAGAATTCATGGGAATCGAAGAACTTAATGAGAAACACTGATTGTTGATGAATAATTTCACATGTGCTTTGACTTGTCCTAGGTAGTTATGTATTGGAGCACTGAAATTTCAGCCTCTTCTTTTGGACCCATCTTCTTTCCTTATGGTTGGCAGATCTGAGGTGCCTCTCATGGCCTGCAATATATAGGATTGAAATCTCCTCTGCAGAAAACTGGTTGCAGTGGAAATAGGATGCCTTATATTACTGGAAGTTTCTTTGCTATCCCTTTTGGTCCCACAGAGGTGCCAGGTACATGATTGAAACATCCCTCCCTTTAGCTGTAGACGGAGGAGCCCATCTTCTCAGTATGCATTCTGAGATAATAGAAGTAGAAATGAATTCTATTCTTTTCCTTAGATTCAAATACCAGCACTTCTAGTGAAAGAAATCATTCCCGTCAAAAGGTCTCTGTAGCTTGGAGTAGTTTAAGGCCTGTAAATCCTTCAGGGATCAGGTTTGTTTACCTGAATATACTCCATACTTAGTAGCGATTGCTTCATAACACTTCGTGCACTTGAGGCAAGATGAACATGTAGCTGAGAGTCCTACATCAATGAACTTCTGTCTGACCTTTGATGTAATCTTTCTTTGCTATAGCTTCAATGTATATGGAACGGGAAAAATATCAAGTGCTGCATCTCATTCACAGAAGCACTTTGAAGTTAAATTCCCCATTATAAAACATTTTTAGATCCCTCGAGGGAAGACAGTAGAACTGCAAGCTGCCTGGCATTTATATATTGCATATATGAAGGAGAAGGAAAGTTACATATACATTGTATTATAATATGCTTTATTCAATGGACTGAGCCTAAATATAATAGCTGAACAAAAATGTGTTAGCTCATTACAGTTTGATGGTATAAAACCAGGTTGGAAGTAGGTATTTTTCTGAAAGAGTTTGAAATAAAAATACTTCTGAAAGAAATGCTGATCAAAGAAAAAACCTGCAGCAAGTGCAGGATGGTTTGTATGTGTGGACACAAAAGACATGCCTTTCTTCCTACACGTTTTCTGTTAAACCTATTTTCTGCAAAAATGTTTACAAACACTAACTGTATCCAGGTGCCTGAAACCATAGGTATAAATATTCTTAACGTGCAGGGGCTACCTTTCATGTTTCAGTGTGACAGTTGAGGTTTATCAAGGGATTAGGGCAGTAAGCACTCATGAAGCCTGCCTCTTCCTTATTCCGTGTCTGTGCTATCTGATTTTTCTGCAAATTGGGTAACCTAAAACCCAAGAGAGTTATCTGTAAAGTAATGTCTCCCATACAGTTATTGCAAGGCACTGTCGTCCAGCTTCTGCAGTAAAATGTAGGTGATTGTGCTTACCATCCACTCTAACTTCTGCATCCCATTAGCCAGCCACAGCCATAACTGGAAGGGTAGGGGAAACTTCAAAATTCAATTAAGTTTATGCAAGCTCCGTACATGAGTGGCTTGGTAGAAGAAATAGACCCAAATCAGTGCCTCAGTTGAAGAAAGGCAGGGAGAGTTCAGCTGCCATTCATTTTGTCTGTACGGATGGAGCAGAAATCAAGGGTATGGGCTCACCTGTAATGACGTGTGTGTATGTGTCTGGCTACAGCTGACGGTGCCTGTTAGAGGACGCGGGGAAGACAAGGTGAAAAGGCAAGGGCACGTATGGCCCAAATCCATACGCAAGCAGGTAACGCTATTTGTACAGTTCATCGAAGGCGCATTTCAAATCATGGAGTAGCACGTTCTGTGCGAGGAGAAGGTTTTGTAATATCCGTAGCTGAGCAGGAAGAAAAGAAATAGCGCAGCCTTGTTTTAATCTCCTTGCCTCATTGCTGCGTGTGTTTTAATGGCTTTGAGCAGCTTCATATGTTAATGCTAAAATGAGCAATGGAACAGTATGCACAACTTAAATTTAAATCACTTAAATGATTAATGTTTAATTTGTTCTTGCAATTAACTCATTCCCAGTGGCAGTGGCAATGGTTCCGAGATAAGACTTGTTTGTATCATTGAACTGTTAGTGTTCGTTGCCATAAAATGCAGTAAGAGCTGATGTGTTCTTGAGTAAAAAAAGATTAGCTTGACTCTGGATACTGAGAAAGTTCAGTGTAATTGCAATATTGCCTTCTAAACGGGAACTGGGTCACGGAACTTCTGTTAGCTATTTAATGGCTTTATTTATTGTTGGAGAATAAAAAAATGTAAGTACTAACAAGCATGTGTAATCTCCAAATAATGTATGTTTGTTTGTTTTTAATAGCAATCGATTCAGGGTGGTTTTTTTCTCAGTCGGATTTCACTGGGACTACTTAAGGAATCAAATTATTTGGTGATAGAAATTTCCCCTTGGGAGATGGTGTGAGGCCCTGGTAGAACTAAGATACTGAAATTTGCTACAAACCAGGCCTTGCTGCCCTGCTGTGTAGCAAAAGGAACCTTTTTATGTACTGATTTAATAATTGTTTTTAACTTAAGGAGTGGGACTGCTTTTTTTTCTCCTCTTTATATCAAATTCTAAATCTGTTCTTTCCAGTCTGTGTCAGGAAAATCTTACTAGTGCCAGTGGCCATTAGCTACACCAGTGATGAGCTGAGTTGACCCAAAGGTACAGATGTGATATCCTGATCATTAGCTCTGAATATCTGAGCAAAGGGAAATTGTGGCCTGTGATAATTATTTTCCTCAGCTGATTCTCAATCAACTTCTACCAAACCTTAACATTGCTGCAAAGGGCTTTAAGGCCCTTTCCATTTAATTTATTTGCGTTGTACCTTGGCATGAATTCTTCAATTTGTAGATAAGCATGAAACTTTTCAGGCTATTTGAGCAACTGCCCATCTCTTTATAGCATAGCCACATAAAACTTCGAAGCATTTCATGTTACGTGCCTGTAGCAAAGAGGAATTTCACAGCTGCAGAAGCAAGAGAGAACCACATTACTGAAAGATCATCTACTTTCCTGGAAAGTGGAGGAACAAACTGTGAAATGTGCCTGTACCATTTAAGTATCCTGGGAATTTAAGCACCTGATGTATATATTGGATCTCTGGGAATTTCAGCTGGTACAGAGACATGCAGGGGAGTTACCAGCTTTTTTCATATTTGTAAATGAAATTAAAGAGTAGATGTGCTGTAATAATGCAAGTAATTTATTAAACCTGCAATTTGGTCATTTGTTTGGAGATGGCGAGAAGAAATCATAACAAATATGCGTAATATGCTTACTCACGAATTCGTAGGTGCTTTCAGCAGATAACTATCATCTGTTCTTGTGCAGGAATAGGATGACAGGTTCATAGTAACATTTGTAGGGACTTAAAATGCAGAACATGCCAGAAGAAAACATGTTCCTCTGATTTGTGGTGCCCATGGGAGCCATTTTCTTCAGTGGGTCATTTTATTTTGTAATAATTGGATGCTATCATTGATTTGAGCTGCAAGCCACCTGGTATCTTACTTAAGGACCATGTTTACTGTCTTAGATGACACAATCTTTCCCATTTGGGCAGACTCCTGAAAGTCAGCTGGTTAGCTTATATGAGAAAGCACTGCTTATATAAAATGCCTGTGCAGCTTAGTGTTCTCTTAAGAAAATTGTCTTTATATAAAAAATATAAATTGTTTGGCTTTAGTCACTCTTGGAATGTTTTCGCTCTACACAGAAATACTACTCTTGCTCCAATATAATATTAAAAAAAAATAAATCTGTCTCATCTTGAAGCTCCATGTGAAATTATGTTTTATCTTGGTTGAACAGTTTCTCCACTGATGTCAGGCCTCTTTAGTTTGTTCTTGCAAAGTAGCCTTTTTCTGAAAAAAGGGGTAGAAATAAAGATTTTTAAAGAAATGCTGAAATCAGTGAACTTTGTCATAGAATCAAATTAACATTGCCTGACTTGATTTGGTCTGCTGTCCAATGAGTGCCTTTGAAACTATGATGATAGATGTGGAAAGTGATTAACTAACTAATTAACAAGCCATCATACTTCTTAATCACAGAAAGACTTAGTAAGTCACCAAAAGGTTGGCTTCATGCTGCTTATGAAAAACGGCATGATACGTTTTTTAACACAGGTTTTTTAATTGATGAAGAGTAGGATTTGTACATGTAGGCTGAAGCAGCGGACAGCCCCAGCTCTCACACAGCTGAGTAGTTAGATAGCTGTAGTGGCAATCAAGTCTGCAGATTTATGTGGATCTAAACAATTTCAGATATGGGCAAATGAAAACTTCATAATAAAAAGGAATTCAGCTGTGAAATGAACTTCCAGAAATGAGCCTAAGCCACAGTTTCCCTGTCTTCAGTGCATGCTGCGGCAACCACCACTTTCTCTTTGTGTTATAAATCCTTATTTATGGATTTCTAAAGATAGAGGCAAAAGTAGATGACCCAAACGTGCAGATGGATTAGAAGATATTTTTCTTTTTTTTTCTTTTACTTCCTCTCTTGCAATAACTTCAGGAAATACAAAGAAATAATCTTTAAAAGGCAATAAACAGGAATATATTCCTTTTGCAGGTATTCTCTCTTAATGTGCGTATGGCATGTAGCGGCATTCGGTCATTGAAATAGAAACCTCTGTGAGTAAAACTAGAAGCAGTTACTGGTTTTGTCTTGTATAGCACAAACCAAAAGCTTTGTCACTTGGTGTGCTACAAAGTCAAAGAAATATAATGATAAAATTGTCTAGGCATTTTGCTGAGCTGAGACATAGCACTTACCCAATCTTACACTTAAAGCAACTCCTTCCCATGGTTCCTGCAGGCTCTCAAGGTCAGCTGCATTCATTTGATGTTAATGGGCTTTGGAAACCGATGCAATCAATATTAGCTCACATGCTTATCTCCTGCCAAGGAGTTCCCGATGCGATTTCCATTCCCTTTTACTTTTTTTGAACTAGTTTAGTGCAAAACCAATACATCTTGTGGAAAAATGGATGCGTGAAGAAACAATCACTGACTAATTTTTTAGTGGTTATCTGTCTGTTATTTACTATTCTGATACTAATCATGTGTTTAATGATATACAAGGCACCATTGTATACAAAGACCAAAAACAAGTGGTTGATGCTGCCGGACTAATTTATATTGGCACTGTTAATTTTTCAAGTTACCTGGAAACTGCCGAAGACAGACTTGATTAAAAGTGCTGCACTTGTTTTTAAAAATACATGTTTAATGACTGCAAATGTTCAGATATTCAAGATCATTCTTTTGGCCTGATGCTCTGCCACCAGGAGAGGACTAACCTATTTAAAACCTCCCAGGGAGTGTTTTCCCTGGTTCCTTGGAGGGGCCCTTCAGGACAAGCCAGGCATGAATATTTTGCAGGGAGACCGAAGATCCAGAGTCCGGCTAGTAAAATGCCTGAGCCAGTGGCCAACTCAGAGTGAGGTTTTCCCGGTAGGTATATCCTGGTGTGGTCAGGGAGACCCAGTTCCCACCGCAGGGTTTTGGGATTTTATGTACGTACCGAAGTTTCTAACTCTTCGTGGCTCTTTTCGAAGGGAAGGGTGAGGTGACACCAGCGGCGGGTGCTTGTCTCTGCCCACCCCTGCCTCCTGTGCTCGGGGAAACTGTGGGTGTCCTTGATTGGGATGCTCACCAGAGTGAGTCAGGGGATGAGAGAGCTGCTTACCACTCTAGGTCCTTTTGCAGATGGCCTTCACAGAGATCTCCATCTTCAGCCTCAGGCTGCCTGTGTTGCTATCTGCAGCGGAGCGAATTAATTACTAATGCCGAAGGGTCGAGTTGGACTGGGTTCCTTATAAAAGGAACAAAAAATGATCGGAGGGCTGGAAAACCCCTTCCGTGAGGACAGGCTGAGAGTCTTGGGGTTGTTCAGCCTGGAGAAAAGGCTCTGGGGAGACCTTACAGCAGCCTTCCAGTAACTAAAGGGGACCTACAAGAAAGCCAGAGAGGGACTTTTTCCAAGGGCATGTAGTGATAGGACAAGGGGTAATGGCTTTACACTGAAAAACGGTAGATTTAGATTAGATGTAAGGAAGAAGTTCTTCCCTGTGAGGTTGGTGAGACATTGGAGCAGGTTGCCTAGAGAGATTGTGGCTGCCCCGTCCCTGGCAGTGTTCAAGGCCAGGTTGGATGGGGCTTGGAGCAACCTGGTCGAGTAGAAAGTGTCCCTGCCAATGGCAGGGGGGTTGGACTAGGTGACCTTTAAAGGTCCCTTCCAACCCAAACCATTCTATGAGAAGCTGTGTGACCAAAGGCTGACAGTGTATGTGTCTGGAATGAGTCACTTGGGTGGAGAAAGTATATGCATGAAATGTGGTATTGCTGCCAAAGGTAGTTTAGATTTATGCACCGTAGGTGTTTTATTCAGTACAATTTTTAAATCTGAAATTCATTAAAATCCTAAGGGGCAGGTGTTGACTATTTGACTAATTTGAGGGTGTTGTGAGGAACGTCTTGTTGCAGTATTATGTTGACTGTGTCTGTTGTCCGTCTGCCAACGCGGGCTATTTGAGAAAGCTGTCTAACCTCTTGGAAGACTTAGGTAGTAAGGAATCTGAAAGAATATCTGTCTCCATCCATGCCATCAATACAGAGGCATTTCAGAGGATATTGCATTCCTATGTGCTGCGGACGGATTTTGGCTTTATCAAATAAAATCAAACAAAGTGTATGATTTGGTTGTCTGTCAGTTTTATGCAACGTTGCTCTTTTGCGGCAAGCCGTTTCCTATGGAAAACTGCTTCTTGACCAAATTAGTTTTATCTGCAAGAGCTGAAAGATCTGACTGCTGTAGAGGTTAGAGAATAATTTCCTCTTGAAGGATTTGCTGGTATGTCTATGTGAATATACTACTGTAAAAGCTTCCTTACAGCTCTTCATAATTTGCATCTTAAAGATGTTCGACTCAAGGATGCAACACATACTAACACCATGCGTGGACATTTGGTCGCTGCTCTCGGGGAAATGTGCCATCTGCTAAAGCAAAACCAATTCCTCCAGGTTTTCTTGATGGTCTCTCATGCACGTAATAGTTGAGTCCAACTCTACTTAGTACAGCAGATCTAATGGGATCTGCAGGTCATAGCCTGTAGTGATCTTCCAAACCCATGTAATTAAAAACTAAACATTTGCGTTGTCTGTAGTTTCTAGTTGCAACTGAGGTGTCACATTTTCCCTTTCCCTGGTCTGTCATCTCTGGCAGTTTGTAAGAACCTCCTAGCCAGCCTAATTAAATAATCAAAACTGCTGTTTCCCTCTCCATAGCTTGTTCTCATTCCTTTATCCAGTATTTCCCAGAACTTAACAAAGCAGTAAAAACAGTAATTAGTGCTCTAATTGGTTATAAATAATAATATAACAGACTTACTGTCAAAATAACAACTACAAAGCAATCTGCTCTTTCAGAATCTTTCAGATTCCCAGCACTAAGGCATTCAAAGTAGTAAATTACATTACAGTAATTTGCTTCAAAAAAAAATACACCCTGTAAATTTATTTTATCCTGACAGCTGTGACAAGCTGCACTGCTAAGTACATATCTGTTTCGGGTCTGGTTGCTAATATCTCTTCTCCTGATCCGTAGTGCCGATTAAAGGGCTATCTCTTCTCCTAATTTTGTGGTTTTACTATTTGCTACGTACCAAATTCATAAGCTCTGCGTTGTGTTTATGTTTTTGTCGGCTTCGCCATCCTGGCAAAAATCTTACCAGCCCCAATGTAGTGTTACTAGACTGTTTTCTTTGTCTCTTGCAGCTGGTAAATTATTAATGAAGCCGCTAAAGGGGAGCGGGGTGGTCAGGCGGAATGGGTGGGGGTGCCGGTAGGAGAAGATGGGCAGGGAGAAGTTGGGGGAGCCCCAGGCAGCTGATGGGGGGTGCAGATGGTGGGAACGCAGAGAGCGGTGACTGCCAGGTTTCCCCACGTTGAGGTTTTTTTCTGCCTGAGGGCAGGACAAAAGGGTACTTTCCAACAGCAATGACAGAAAGAAAACAGATGGACGGAATATGCGAGAAGAGCTTGTGGCAGTGAGAATTTGCACTTTATGGATATCGACAGTTTAATGTTCTTCATCTTTTTATTCTTATTCAAGGCCCTGAAAATTGATTGAATTGCTTTTTGGAGTCTCCCCTTACAAAATTAATAGAAAAGCAGTGGGGGGAAACACATCTAATGCTTAATACTTGGATGCTGGTTTAGATGCTGTGTAGTGCTAATGTCTTTTATTGACATATAGCATTCTCTGTGATTCATGAGTAATGATGAGGTAATCTAGAGACAGGTCTCTTTCCACCCACCCAAAAGTGATAAATACAACCTTTGGCAGAATCCTCAGCTTGCTCATTTGCCATAAAACCCTTGAGAAATCTCTCATGTATATGAGACACAGCTGCAACAAACAGCAATATTCACTGCGTGGTTTTTTATTTTCTTTTTTTAGAGAAACAGCGACAGTGCTTACTGAATTATTTAATGCCATAGGGATCTTATAAATTTAGAGACCTTTTTGGTAAGCTTGATAATGTGATTGAAGGGTGGTTTTTAGTTTAAAAGTTTCATAGTTTATCTTGCAATCTCCTAGGAAAGGGGAGGGAGGCTTTTTTTCCCCCTCATTGCTCTTGTAGGTACTAGCACTGAATCTCTAGTCATTTTGGCTATTACGTGGGGAGGGGAATAAAAAAAGTCAGCAGTAAGTCATAGCTAAAAGGCATAATCTCAGGTTAGAGCTGTTTCTTTTTCTGAAATATGCTGATTCAGGAGGAAATGTGCCTGGGAATACTGACTCAGCTCTTCCTTCTTCCAAGGCAAGATACCCCAGAGGGTATCCCACCACAA
Source organism: Haliaeetus leucocephalus (assembly GCF_000737465.1). Taxonomy (NCBI): domain Eukaryota; kingdom Metazoa; phylum Chordata; class Aves; order Accipitriformes; family Accipitridae; genus Haliaeetus; species Haliaeetus leucocephalus. The sequence goes on from NW_010972609.1 coordinate 2,173,092, forward strand.
TAGGATTTTATTCTCAGTATTGAAACTAAGATTTTTGTTTGCTTGACATAATTATTGTGACTGTCCTGGCATGCTTCCCAAGGCTTCTCGAAGCAGGAGTCAAAGCGTTCTGACTTGTCTGCTGAACCGTGCGCTATCGCTTTCTCCCCCAGCCCTGGTAGTGGCTGCGTTTCAGTAATGTTGCAGGTATTTGCAGATACTTTGGCACATTTATTTTTTTTTTTTAAATGGAAGTTGTTTCTTTTTGGAATTTGTATGCAAATACATATTTGAGCATTTTTTACAAAACTTACCTGTCAAACTGAAATGATTGCATTTGAAATTACAGAATAAATACTAACTGAAGAAGAGAGTACTTGCTGCATGGTACTGATTCTGGGAGAATGCCCCAGGCACCCAAAAAAGAAACAACTAGAGTGGCAATTTTGTGAGCCACTGGATTTGTAAAACATCTTTGTATTTTCTATCAAATGCTTTTTTCAATAACACTGTTCTCAGGATGTTCAGTGCTTTATACGTCCACAAATGGGTTAATACAGGCAAAGCCAAGTGAGCAGTGTGTGTCAGAGGGAAGGTACGAGACAGGTAACTTGAACAAGCTGGATGAAGTTGCCTTGTTGGCGTGTTTGCTTTCCTTGTGTCGTAGTATAGGTTGTAGCGTGCAAGGCATCGCTGAAATATATAAATGCATCCTTAGATGGACTCCCCGAAGATGGCTGTGAGGAGAGGTGTATACCCTCCCCAAAAAGGTCTCTAAATTGTCTTTGCCCTCACCACATACATATCCTACGCGTATCTAACTGGAGATTGTCTTTCCTCATAAAATATGTTAGTTACCTAATAAAAATGTGTTAATTGTGATGGTACATGTCAAAGACGATACCTTCTTGTTAAAGTTTACGGGGCAAGGAAGTGCGTATATCCTTCATCCGCTCTCCCCCCAGCATTCTTGCTGGAAAGAATATTTGGTGAATGTATTTATAATGCATATTTGGATGTATAATTGGTCTGTATATCAGAGCTAAATAATACGGTTAACTGCATTTGTAGCTCTTGCTTGGTTTGACTCACAAGCCCACTGAAGTGGGTTGAAGATAAGCAGTTTGTCTTGTAAATGGTTAGAACGTAGCTCCAGGTGGATATTTGTCTATAAGAGGAAATTTTAAATGGCTAGCTTTTTTCCAGTGCCTGTTGAGGGGAGTATATGCCGATCTGTTTGGCGAGGGCATTTTCCGCCTGAATCACAAGAGATGGTCCTCGATAGGGTTTGGTTGCTGTTTGGAAGGGCAGAACCTGCCCTCTGCTGGGTTCTGCAAGTATTAAGAAACGGATAATGTACAGAGCTTCACATAAGACTGTTAAAATTGCATATTTAGCTTTAATACACTTTTGCTAGTCTGTCCCAAAGCTACCGATCTGTTCTTCTGTGTTTCAGCATGCTGATTCTTTAAAAATGCATTAAACGAACTCGCTGAAAATGAGCAGGGAAAAAACCCTACCATGGTGCCTCAAAGGTGGCTCTAAACAGTTATAAATCAAAGATTAAATCTGGATATTTGAGTTTTAACTAGAATGTGTTGATGGCAACTTGAGACAGCGGTCAGTGGTGAGTTTTTAATGTGGTTTTGGATTTGAAGCTGTTGTATAATGCTAGAGTTAAGAGTCTCTTAAAAATTTATACAGACCAAAACCAACCCAAAGGAGTGGATGTGCAGAGCCTGCCATATAAATGAAGCGTTAAGAGCAAAAAGCCAGTTGGAAATAGATCTGGGCTGGTCTTTGTCCCATCCTGAGGCGTTATCTGTCCGGTAAGTCGTTTGCATGAGCAGGCTTGTATTTATTACATGAAAACTTGGGTTAGACTCATTGCTGAGAGTGATAGAGGCCATTGAAAACTGAAAAGGGGTTAGAAGGGGAAGACTGGCCAAAGGCTTGAATAGCAAGTATTCTTTCTGGGAAGAAGTTTTTCTCTTCCAAAAGGAACCCGTAGTGGATGGTTCCCCTGTCTCTTTGAGGTGCTCTTTTTCCAGAAGTGGCTGAATCATATTGCTTGCTTGACTTCTAACCAGTAATCACTTTTTAAAATCAAACCCAAGAAATAGATCTCAGCAGCTAAATCCAGCCTGACTTAATATTTAAGGATCAATACTGAACTTTTGGTTCAGTAGTGGAAGGTGTTATTGTTGCACAAAAATTAACTATCATCCATTAAAACTAGGGACAAAAGCCTGTGCTGGACCTCAGTATGAAAAAAAAAATCAATGTTGTGAGCAGCGGTTGATGATTCGTAAAAGGAATGGGACAAGTTGGGGATGCTAATCAGTGTTGCATGGTTCTTGAGGCATGCCTCTTGGCAGAGGGACATACTGCTTGAATATTTTTTCTCTGCTACATCCTAAATGGAAGTTTTCAACTCAAATCCCAGTTGCCAAGATAGATTTGCAGTGAGGATAGCATTAGCTTTATATTAGGCTTGTTACGTAGGACCTAATAACAAAAGAAATTTAGTTTAATAAAACCTAGACCTCTACAAGGTAGCTTAGTTCTTCAGTTTTTGGTCTGCTTCAAGAGTTGCATAGCAGAGAGGAGTCCTTGTCAAGTAGGTTTAGGAGATAGCTGTGGCAGCAATTGAAGTTAAATAGCTATTTTAGTTCCTCATCTACTGCAGTCAATAAAATAATTTTTAAACGGTTTCTATAACCTCATACACAATATTGTCCTCCTTGGCTTTTCACAAATTGCTCGATAGTGCTTGTTCAACAGAAATCCCAGGAAGCAACCCAGGGCTTGATCCTGAAGACAAGTGCTCTGGCTGTGGTCTAGCCAAACCCGAGGACCTCCATATGGTGGAGGGTTAAGCATGTCCTCGCGTGATGTCCTTGACAGGGTTTGGAAGATGTGGTACCTTAGAGGAGAAAGCTTTGGTTGTGAAATGCGGTAAATTTAAGCTCCTGAGGAGTTACAGAAAGTTTTGAGTGGCTGCAGGTTTGTGGTGGAAGGCAGGTGACTGGTCAGGGATGCCAGGACGTAGCGTAGTTGCGTGTCGCTGGTCACATCACATCTGAGGTGAGTTGCAATTGTTCAAATTTGACCATAGATCTTTACAATGACTTGAAATCCCAGGGACGCTAGATGCTAAAAATTTTCTGGTTGTTCCTGCCCCCCCCGTATTACTAGATGGAAAGCAACCAAGCAAATGGTACAAAACAACCAGCTGACATCTGGGGGTAGCCGTCTGATTTATGGTATTACGTATTAAGACTTGGTTTTACATAGAAGATGGGAAGGATTAGGGGCTTTCCTGAATGGATCGCACTTTTTTCTGCTCCCCGAACAGCATTGTATGTATTTAGTTTTAGTTTAGTTGATCTCGGAAGAGATCTTTTAAACGACTCATTAAATCAGTGTCTCTTTGCAACATTATTAGAGTTACATTAAACTGATGTGCACTGTTTATGTACATCTGTCCCTGTGTCCATAGGGTTAGATGCCTCAGTCTTTGCAGTGGTCCATGCAGATGTTTGACTGGCGATACCTCTTTAGGATGAATGCTCATCTCTGCAGGACTGAGACAGCAATTGCTAATAGCAGCACAAATGTTTCTGGTATCTAGCTGTGGGGAGGGATAATAACGAGGCAGTCATTTCCTCCGCTTGCTTCTGTGTTATTCCCAGGGCAGAAGTTAATGACTAGCAAAGAGCATCGCAGGGGAAAGGGAATGTAGAAGTCCTGCCTGTGTATATCTGTTCGGACTCCCATATAAAGCTATTCTGTTGAGTTAATTTGGTAAATACTTTAGGCAATTACAGTTGGGAAATTACAGTATGCTTAATGCCTCTAAGCAGCACACAACAGGCTGGGTTTGACTCTTTGTCTGCCTTTGGCAGCTACAGGAACAAAAATGCGCCCTCGGCTCGGTTTTCCTTTCCATTTACTGAAGTGGCTCAGAAATGAGATTGAAGGGCCTGCCAGGCAAGCTGGCACTAGAAATGTTTAAATAAGAGTATCAAAGTAAGATGAAAACATTGAGGAAAGGTTTTGAACAAGTAAATGAATAAATATATTTGGTTAAAATGCTTCTAATCAAAAACAACCCTTCAACTGGAAGTACCTGAATTGTATACTTGAATATATAGATTATATATGGTTCCTGTATGATCCCCATCCTGGAAGCTGTCATGTGCGCTTTGCTTTTCTCTAGTCAATTTGCGTGAAACCTATGGTGAGTGGATGTAACTGCTAAGGAAACCGGGCGTAAGCGTCCCTTATAGCTCTGGGGCTTTTCCTTTGGGAGGGAGGCAGGAGGGAATGCAGGTTCTTCGGACTGAGCCACCCTCATCGCTAGCCTCGAAGGAAAGAGTAGCTCTTCACGCTCCTTCTAGTGATGTTTTTCCTTGTCCAACCCAGGTATGAGCCAGCGTAGGAAGTTAAACTAGCAGAAAACCAGCTGCAAAATGCAGCTGCGGGAGCTCGAGGCAGCTCCTGTGCCAGTCCTGCCTCTGGAAACTGTTAACTCGGCTTAGTTGTGTTGTAAAACTGCTGCCGAAGTGTTAAAATGCCACTTTTTTGGCTTTTGCTGGTGTGGAAACATGTAGATTTCTTGTTAAAGTCCCCATTTGCATGTTTTAGCAGTAGTGTGTTAAACTAAGTTAAAGGAGTGGTAGCGGTGGTCTTAATATCAGCGTATGTGATATATGCGACAATACGTGGGAAACATTATAACAACCAGCCACAGAATTTTAAAACTTATTGTTTCAGCTAAAAATGCGCAAATGAATGTGGTTTACAGCAACAGTAACAAAATGAGAAATGTCTCTTTTTCATTCCTTACTTAACGGTGTGTCATTCAAGTTTTCAGCCCCAGTGTCTGAAAAAAGAAAACCCAGCCAGTGACTTGTGTGAATGCTTTCTTGCGAGTTTCGTAACACACATTTTAGGGCAATTCAGATTTTATGACAATTCAGGTGGTTTGCAATTCAAGGTAAGGACTGCATGTAATCAGGGATATCTGCTAGACCATTCTCCTTCATAAACTCTCCTGTTCCTCTGCAGCAGCTTCCTAAAGTGAGGCTTATGTGGAAAGACTAATGTTTATTACGGGTATCAGGCACAGTTTGCCGTACACATGTTTTGTAACAGGCAAATGAACGGAGTCAGAGAGCAGAATTGTAGAGGAGCTCTCGCCTGTTAGACTGTAGATGTTTTCTAAATGTGCACTAGAAAAGAGTGTATTAGCTAAAAACATATAAAGGAAAAAAAATCCTTAGTTCTTATTAAACAGTGGGCTTGAACATTAATATCTGTCCCACCTCCATTCTGCTTTCTGGTCAGTGAACTAGAAGGTGCTTGGCCTCTGTCTCCTGCCAGGATTTATTTCAGGGTGGGGAAATAAACACCACAACTGCTGCTGAATGCCAGACTTTCAGAAGGGGAAAATTATGTGCAAGACTTGGAGCAATAGTTTTCGTATTTATGAACACTTTTAATACAACAGGAAAAGCCAAAATACGCTTCTTGACGATACTTGAGATTCTTCCTGTTCTCACGTGAGAAAACATTCAAACCCAGAATAAGCTCTTTAAAAGCAGCTATATAGGTGAATAGAAAGTAGATACCGGTAACTTCTCCAATGTGATATCATTTTGTTTTATTTTCCAGGATTGTTTTATTTCTTTTTTTGCTAGGTACAATTTCACAGACAAAGTATGATTGATCAAAAGTCACTGGCCAAAGGGCAGCTAGTGAGGATGCTTGTAAATAAATACATGGAGATACTAGGCCTGCTCTGGAGCACATGCATGATTTCACAGCAAGCAATTCCAGTGGCTTTAAAATAATATATCAGCAAAATTTAGAAGGGTTTGCAGAGAATGGAGGCTGAATACTGTAAGTAAAATAACTTGCAACTGCTTCCAAGGCGAAGGAATGGTAGCTGAGGGGAAAAAAAAAACAACCCAACCAACTGCAGAATAGATTCTGGGGCAACAGACAAACCTTGATTTTTAGGATAGCTATAACTGATTTCTAATTGCTCAAGTGAGCTATAAGAAGGGTCTCTTTCCATTTCCACCTGAAAGCCACAGCTATTCCTGAACCGCATAGTGTAAGCTGCTTGCTTACATCTGCTCTGTCCTGGAAAAGAGAAAAGCAAATTGACCCCCTGGGCATTTAAACCTGTGGGTTTAAGGAATATTTTACTCGAGATTAGACCACTAAGCCATTCCTTCTGGCTGCTTAAACGATTTTATTCTAAGAAGGACACGGGAGTGCAAATATTATTGTTAACGGTACTTGGAGACAGGAACTGTATTTCTATCGCTGGTGAGTTTATCGACCGCTTCATTTTTGAAGGGGTAGCAACGTGTTGGTTAGGAATGCCTTGCGGTTGCCGTGATCTAAGATTTTGGTTATTGCTTTTCTGTTGGATCATTTTTGATCACTAAAAAGTTTTCTTTCCCCCTTGGTTATCGTCTTCTCCCCCAGGTGCTGGGGAAGGTCTAAGGAGCTCAGAAGCTCCACAGGCGAGAGAAGTCCGGGGAGCTTCCCAAGTTGTCCTGATAGGTGCGGATCTGTGTTTAATCTCGCCACAGGCTGGCTACAGCAAATTTGCATGATTTTGTGATATGGAAAAATGTCAATGACCAATTGTTGCATTCATTTCGCTTACCGAAACTGGGATATAAACTCACATTATGGCTAAAAAGCTAAATGGCTGAACTCATAGCATCAATCTTTGCCTTATTCGGTATAAGCATTCAGAGGTAAAGGGAAAGAAAAGGCTTCTGAACCTTGATAAAACTTATCTTTAATTCCTTCAAACATTTTCTTCCTTTTTTTTTTTTTTCCCCTTCCTAGAGCAGCTAGTCTTTTTTGATATCCAAAACACTGGCCACTTGTAAACACTTGGTTTCATATTCATGGTAATATTTTCCAAAAATAATAATATACCGAGGAGAGAAAATAAGCTGCCTCAAGCATGCAGATAATAATTCAGGAACATTTTTCACTATGCAGCAACATATTCCTAAAATACCTTTGCGGCATGCTGCCTTTTGTTTTAAATAATTCTCGATATTTCAGTCATTCGGGTCCTGCTGTTTGCCTGCTGCTGCAGGGTACGATTTGTAATTTGCTGACAACAGGGGGCAGAGTGAGTTTATGTTTTAAAGGAAGAGCAATCACTGTCAGAGGAGTCAATGATTTTTTTTTTTTAATTTTTTTTTTTTTTTTTACAAATGTAAGCCTCATTTTATTGAAAGAGATAATGGCAAGTACTTCTCTGTTTAAATCTGCTGTGCAGAACTTGTGGATGTCTAAGCATTTCAAGGGCTCGGTTGCTATCTTAGATCCTCTTTTATAAAGCAGATAAGGCAGTTAATCTATAAGTTTGTATTTATTTAGGTTGATTCAAAATCTTTTATTAACTGTTTATTTAATTTTAGCCACCCAATATGGCTCTGGCAAGCTCTCAGCATACTTCTGGCTGCCTTGACTGTCTAAAGAGACTTTTGGCAGGGTCCTAGGTCTGGGATTTGCACGCTTTTTCCATCCTAACAAGCATGCTTGAGGCGCCTAACCATACTTAGAAAATAAAAAAGGAACAAACTTCACTTAACCATGAAAGGAGTAGGAAGGGAATCTGTTGCTGCCGTTATTACCTCCGCACGTCTTGATCTAATTTGGACTTTGATGCTGAAGAAGTGGCGACCTGGTTTCTGTTGCGCTTAAAGAAAGGCACGAAAGCATCTTAAACTGTCTTTGTAATTATTACTTTATGTTATTTAAAGGGCTAAAGCACAGATTAGAGGGTATAATTGTAATGTTATTCAAATATTCCTAGTTATCTGATAAGGTAACACGTTGCTTCCGGAACAGACTGCAATCCTAACTTCATATTTTGAAGGCTTTTTCTAAAATTATTAGTTGTTTACTGTGGATTCAGTGTTACTGACCTGAGTTTCATGTTAATACGTATACGAACAATCACCTATAGAAAATACTTGCAGGTCCCATCAGAGCTGAGAATAACAGCTCACAGGTAACTCAGTACTTCATAATACACAGTCTTGAATTTTCTCTCTCTTAATGTTGGACTTGGGTTTCCCAGTACTTCTGATGTATAGAGAGAACATAGACTTCTTTGTTTTTAGCTGACCCCGGCTGAATTATTAGGGGCATTGTTAAGCCAATGGCTAAGGTAGTCTTCATTTAGAGTAGGACATTGGAAATTCCATGTACATTCTTTATATGGAAATGTTTATACAATATAAAGTTCTGCTTAGTAAAGCAACTCTTTTTCATCTGGACAGTCTCTCCATACAATGCATCATGCCAGACAATAGATGAAGTGTTTTAATGGTGGTAAGCAGTGTGCGTGTATATGTGTATATATATCAAAAATATATATTTATATATATTCAACTACATGTGAAATGTCCTTTCATTTCCTGCCTTTTAAGGGGAGATTGTATCGCAGAGCTACCTACCCCCCAGGAGGATGTTTAGCTCTCACATTTGAATGCCTCAGAGCTCATTTTGTGAAATGGGAGGAACAAATTACCTACATGTTATAAACGGACGAATCTATCCCTTAGAAGTTGTAATTAAAATTCTTCTACACGTTGCAAAAAATACAGGGAAATCACTTTGAAATGGTGATAGTGTGTGTAGTAGCTGTTTAAAATACTGCTCCTAATAATAAATTCCTGAAGACAATATTCATCTAATGTCTAAACTTTTGCATGGTCTCTCTGCAGCAGCCGAGATGCAGTGTTTCCCAAAATAAGTTTTAATGTTTCAAATGACTGCAAATAAAAATTGCAAACATCTTTGTTGTTTGTGCTTACAGACATGTGCTCAAAAAAATCTATTCTAAAACTGTTTGTCGTACAGTTGCTTTTAGGGAAGAAAGGAAGACAAAGGCAGCACAACAGAATGCTTTTTCTGTAATATTTATAATTGTCATGTAAGTAATTTAGTCTACATTATATTCCAATATTTCCTTCTCACTTTAAAGGAGAAATGGAAACAGCCTATCCCCCTTACCTACCACATGCGCTGACCAAACGTGGATTCTCTTCATTTAACCGTCAAGTACCCAGCTCTTCGTTTCCCCTCTTATGAGATGGCCGCCTTTCTGCATTCACATCGCCGATGTACACGGCTACTTCAGATGCCACGTGAACCTTCGTTAAATCAGTGCAATGTCCGTTGAGTTGAGTCGTTGCACCAGCTCCTGCAGCTCAGATACGGATAAAAAAGCCATTAATGTATTTGAAATAAATACATGCCGAGGTATCACCGACCTTGGCGTGAATTAGTATGTGCTTAAGGTTTTCCCTGGATAGGAATGCTTCTCTAAAGTAGGCAAAGTTATGTTGCAAGAGACAGCAGTATCTATTCTATAGCTGCAATGACCACAGGCAAGTAAAGCCATACTGGCTATTTAATGCGTAGGTAAGAGCTGCTTGCCCCACAGTTCTCATTCAGTTTTCACTCCAATATTAATTTTGTCTGGGAAGTGGTTTCAAGTTTTATATTGTTTTATTGATCCACTGACACACTGAAAATTCAAAAGTGGCTTAAAGATATATACTGTATTGCATGGTAAGGGTAAACTGTCAGAATTGGTTCTACAGAGCCGTAGCCATTAACTTGTACCCTTGGAGTTCATACTTCCAGCTCTGATCATTTTTAATTCAAAGACAATGCTGCATGAAAAAGTTTCTTATAAAGCATTAATTTGTCGCTAAATATTAACGGATTTAGCTGTGAATTTTTAACGTATGCTATGCCAAAGTATTTCAAAATGCAATGTGTATTTTTGCTTTTGAGATAGAAATGCTAAACGCAACTAGAGGAAAGGGGTGCTTTTGTTTTCAGATGCACAGTGCTGCTGCTCACAGGGTTCCTTCTGAGGAAGACTAGAGAAGTTCTCAGCAACTTCTAGTAGGACTGGGTGAGAATAGCTTTTATTTCTGCTGTTGATCTCTTGATAGTTATAGTCATAGATTTGGTTGCCTGTGTCATTACTTCATGTTGGGGTAACAGTTTGGGTAAGACGTGGTTATGTGTTTGTGAGTTTTAGGTGGATCCATAACTTGCAACGCTGGTGATTTGGCATGGCTGGTTAGTGAGTAAAACTTCTCTGGGCTTCATTTGAGGTTTGTTATTGTGTTGTCTTGTTAAGCTGTAGCTGAATCTGGCTAATACCGCCTTGAAACCAAGCAAGCAAGATGGCACTGTTGTATCATGGTGTTCGAGTGGCCGTCGGGTCCGTCATCACCCGAACAAAAGGAGGAGACGCCTTGCAGTGACACACACACACACGAAAGAATTGTCGCTATACGGAACTGCGAAAAATTGATCTCATCATTGCGACGTGTTTCCTAAAATTAAGTCTGAGCTTTCTTTTTACTGATTTTCCCCCTCAATACTCTTAAGTCAAACAATTTTTACCTTCCTCATGACCTGGATGCCACTTTGTTAGTGATTTCCGTGGTCTTTCTGTAGCGGAGTGTTGGAAGATGTGCCTATCTGCACCTGGGATTTTATCAGAAAATAAGTTGAGGCTTAGGAATAACTTACCAGGGTTGATCTCGCTGTGTGGGCAAACTGGAGAGGCTGAAGGGGGGCGTGGGGGGTGTTTCCACAGCTTCCTTTAGTAGCTTCTGATGAGTTGGCATACTCCTTTCTTGAAAGGAGTAACTATCTTCATCTGGTTTTGTGTCTTACCAGAGCACGTGGCATATATTGTATAATACAAAATGTCTCATCTGTAATGCTGGGCCTTTCTAAAAATACATTTTATTTGAGACAGTGTTTATTGATGCAGGTATAAGTGAAACTCATAGAATCTGTTTTCACAGAATCTCAAAACCAATACTCAGAGTGACTGATTCTGACTTTAATATGTAGGTCTATAAAACAAGAGAAGAAAGCAAACCTTACAGTATTATCTATTCTCTTGTGTGTATCTGCTTAGAAGTCTTTCACAGTCAGCAGGTGGTATATTTTATGCGCTTAATTTTCCCTCGCAATACGAAGGCACCTTGCCACTTCTACAGCAGTAAATGGATGTTGCTGTTGCTCGTGGAAGGCAGTGAATTCACCATTTTCATTTTTACCTTTAAAAAGTCAATATTCATAAAATGAGAGGCAAAAATAATCTGTCGTGATTGCCCAATATGGGCATGTATATTATTTTATCAGCAAAATAAGTGATTTAATTTCAGATAAAAGAAGCACCTGTTTCTCTGTCCCTGTATTGCTGGGCTTCTCCCCCCCCCATTTTTTTTCTTTTCCCCTGCACAGAGGGCCTGAATGCCAACAAAAATAGCCTAGAAGGGTGTTAATGTTCTTCTCCATGAGCTATCAGATCCACGAACATGTTTTATTTGAAATGCCTAAGATTCCCTCATGAAGCTCTCGGGCTGCGATAGGGACTGGAGCACGTACGTGGGTTTCTTTATGCGTCCCAAAGGTAGGTATACGTGTAGTTTATTTTGACCTACTGGTTCTGGGAACGAAGTGAATGGGAGAGCTATGTAAGGCAAAGTCTTAGCAATAGGCCTTCTGTCAAGGGGAGTTCGCTTGCTTTGGAGCTGGACCAGCCATCAGTGTAAACTGCAGCGAGAGCGCAGCGGAGGAAAAAATGCGTCGCCTCTGCCAGATCTGCTGCAACGCAAGGAATATTTCCCCCCTTCTGTGCCTTGCTCCATGTTCTATCTTTTTAACAGCTTAATTTCCTTTTTTTTTTTCAAACATATCTATCACTGAAATGCTTTCCATCATTTCAGGCTATTTTTATCCTCTTATCATAGTTATTTCCTTGGGTAAGTAGTTTCCTGGCGTTGCTGCTGGCGTATGCTGCTGGGAGCTGGAACGCGCAATGCGGTACAGTAGGTACGGGCTGTGTGGGAGATGAGAGGCAGCGCTTCAGCAGTCCTTTTCTTTTTTTTGCCCGCTTCAAATAAAACAGCTCCCACGTCAGCAGAATGGTGCCGTTGAAGGAAGAAAAAAAAAAAAAGAGAAATTAAAAAAACCAAACCCAGAAAACCTACTCAAACTTCATGGATGTAAAATATATTCAAGGAGTCAAAAGGGAGAATAACTAATTTTTCCAGTTTGCCTAGCTGTGCAATCAACTGGGTGCTCTTTGCTAATTTTTTTGGATAGATTTTAATCCCTGCAGCTGAGTTAGACTGACAGTGTCTCTTATCAAAGTACCTGGGGGGAGAAGGTTGGAGGGCGTGGGTGGAGGCTGTAGCCTGGACCTTTGATTTCTGTATTTACAGGTTCTGATATTTTGTCTAACAAAATCAGCGTAAACAGGTGGGGACCGACAATCTCCACGATGCACAGCGGGAGCATGGAAACCATGGTACCTGTTGTTCAAGCTCTCCTACAAGCATGCGATCCCATACACGCCTCTTTATGTGCTGTTTGTTATGGATGTATTTTGACTTGGTCTTTTCAGTGCAATTATTTTGAGGAGTTTTGCATACTATTCCATACACAAGAAAAGTAACTGTTTCCTCACGTACCTTTTTGGGGGTGGTTTTGATCAAGATTCCCTGGGAGCATTTGTTATGCTTTCTTACTATGGTTTACTGAATTTATAATCCCTCGAAAATTAATAGGGGTGTGGAGGAGGGAATTACATGGGGGTGTGTGCACATCACTGGAATGAGCAGTTCTCTAGGTCTTGAAAACCTTTTCTAGAAAATGTCATCGTTTTGCCTAGATTTTATAGAAACTCACTACATTAAGTAGTAGCAGAGGAGACGCCGATTTAAAAGAATGCATATCATATGTCAAACTGCTATGCAAAGGGAAGAAAAATACATAAGCACTTTTTTTAACCTCAAAAAAACCCAAACAACCCAACACTTTGTTAGGGCTTAAACTGACATTGAAATGCATTAGCTATGTGACTTTTTACCATTAAATTGGAGTATTGGCATTTTACTCATTTCTATTACTGGGTCATTTCTTGTGCATGCTATATTAAAAATTTTAAAATTAAAATATTAAAAATACTATTGACTTCCTTAAACACACAGAAGATAACCCAAAGAAATGCTAACTAATAAGCTTCCTTAAGACAGAAGCAAGTTTTTTAGGTCCTCTGTTGTTGAAAAGGACTGCCTTAAAGTGAATGTAGACTCCTATGTAATAGAAGCTTTAATATCGTTGAATTAGAAATCCAACCTTTGTGTTTTAAATCACTCTTGCAGTTATTCAGCCAATCTTGATATTCCTTTTTTTCATCCCCTATGCTTCTAGACAAACAGATGTTCTGGGCCACTTGAAAAAGAGATGGGGCAAATGCTTTTCAGAACTTGTCTGATAGCTTCCTTGGAGCTTCAAGGGATATCATATTTGATAATAAATGCTACCTGTGAAAAATGAGTTACCAAACTGAAAGGTGTGGGTCCAAGTGAGCTAGCAGTGGAGCTGTGAATCTGACAGACGTTAACTTGACTGTGGTTATATTTGAAGGTAATTTGAAATAATTTGGCTGCAGATGGAATTACTTTTGAGAAAAACTAAAAATTAGATCTCTACCATACATTAACTTCAATGAGAACTTTGTTGTTCAGCAAAACATGGTTGTATTGGTGGTGTAGTGAGATACTTCTTCTCCATAATGATTGTCAACCGTATCCGTCTTTAAACTGCGACTTCCATTTTATTACTACCTTATTTTGTAACTTGATGTTGACTTTGGAAACGTTACGTCATTAACCTAACTAAGGTGCTGGTATGATGTTACTGCAGTTCCCCTCTTTTCAGGGTTCAGCCTGATCTATTCCCACAGTGCTAAGAACCCCGTTGCTGTTTGGTTTTTGTTTCTTCCCCTCGATTCATGCCTTTGAGTTATGCCATGCTCCTACTGTTCAAAATTAAGGTTTATAACTCACCTTTATCTTTGATCACAGCATTCTCATCTCCATTTTGTGCTTTTCCTATTGGATTTTTAACAATAGGTTTCACTTACTAATTTTGTCTTCTATTCTTCTAGATATAATAGCCTGTATTACCTGGCTTGACTTAATGAAATAATGGTTGTTACTTAAAAATAACTCTTCATTGCGAATGTCTAGGTATCACTTCTTTGCCTTTAGGCTCACTACCATTTGGTGCCCCCCCCCCTTTTTTTTTTTTGCTTTCCAGTAAGTTAAATGTATTAATATGTTAGAAATGCAAGCCATAACATTGTCTTTGCATGTTTTTGATTGCAATAGGATTATGGCTTTGAAGGATTATTACTTGTAAAATTACTCTGCTGTAATTAGCAGTCACAATTAATTAATGATGAATGTTAGGAGTAAGAGGATCCTTAGTCTACTGTCATGTTCAGCTCACAAAATCTCTGCAGGTAGGTTAGGGTCAAATCTGTTTTTCCTGTTGATCTCTTTCTAGTGCAAGTACCATTAAGGAAAATGAAGGCTTCCTTGTCTCTTGCTGTCTCTCAGGGCTTCGGTAGCACGTAACTGCTTTGGGAACTCAAAGCTTGTATGTTAAATGCTAAACCAGGCACGCCAAACTCTTCTTTGATCAAGCCTTTAGGATATTATGGATCTTTAAAGCAAATGTGCGATACTCAATGGCAAGAAACCACAGTGAGGCTTATTGTTCAAATTACCTTCAATTATTACCTTTTAAAGATTTAATAATTTAAACAATTTTAAGGATTCCATCATTGTGTGTTGAATGACACAACCAAAGCAAGTAGGATTGGGTTTGTGGAGAGCACCAGTGCTGGTGTGCACAATCATCCTCAGAAGAATCTGCAAAAAAGCAGATTCTTCTTTCTAGAAGTTTGTATGTGGATAGGGATGGGTTGAATTGAGCCTGGGATAAAAGATTAGATCCAAGATCTCCCTGAAAACTTTAAAGAAACTTGAGGCTTGCTCTTAAGCCCTAGTCTGAACAGCACAGCTGCAGCCCATCTTTTTCAAAAGCTGTAATATCCTACGGATTTCAGTCTTTCTGTTATTTGGTGAAATTATGCTGTGTATCAGTTTCTTCATCTGAATTTTCCTGCCTTCGTTTGTTACTCCAGGTAAAATAAAGAACTTTTCTAGAAAGGCAGCAAGATGGGTATGGACATAGGTGTGTACAGTGAGGTTGAAAGGGATGTGACTGCTCATGATGTCTGCGTGGCAGACAGAAGGTATTTTCAAAGAAGACAGAACACAACTCCTCAAATCCTGGCAGGACAAAGCAAATCCAGAATTATCTTGATGCCCTTCAGAGCGGACAGCTCAGCACAGTATATTGCACTTGTTTCCTATAAAGTCCCAGCGGAGCACACCCTCTTCCAAAAACACTAGCAACAGGTCAGTTCTAGTGTCGTTATTACATCTAGCTAAATCTGTTCAGTTGGGGTTTTGTTTTCTTTTTTCTTTTAACCACAGATGTTTCATATCCCCATGGTGTTATTAAAGCTGTTTGCATTAGCATTTTGGAAACTGTTTTCAAGCATTTGTACCTGCCCCTAACTACTACTTCATTTGTCCTTTCAAAGCAGACAGCTTTGGCTTGTTCAGGTGCTTCTTACTCGGTTGTGCTTCCCAAAGTGATCAACTTGTTATATAGTTATTTTAAAATCAAACTGGAGGCTTTTCCTTTTCATGTATATCTATAGCTTTTTATTTTTTCTTTCTCTCTTTTTAGTTTGCCTTTTACACTGTGATGCCATTAGCATTATTGAGTTCTATTACAGGAATAGGGGATAAAGTTTGATGCCATTCAAATTAATCAGTGTATTTCATAAAATATGAGAAATTAAATAAATATAATTAAATATTAAAACATGAAATTTTGTGGTGATGAGAAGTGATCAAATAACTTTATCACTGATGGTGAATAAGACATTTTAAAATCTTCAGTCACTTGTTCATGTTTTACATTAATCTAACATAAGACATGATGTTCTAACTTGATGTTTGGTTTAAAACAATAGTGAACATGAGGTTTCTAGGGGCAGATGTAAGCAGCTGGACATGCCAGATCATACCTTCTGGGTAGAAGGAGGCAGGCACAGTAACTTTGGGAGGGAAGATAGCAATGTGGTGTGTGTGTGTAGGTAGGGCCATCGTAGCTTCAATTCTACAAAGCTTTTTTTAAATCAGTTGACTAATACAAGGAAGTAGCCATCAGTAACAGAAGACGTGATTTTGTCCAGTTCACTGAGTGAAGAGAAGCATAGGTGAACTCCCTGTTGAGAGTACTGCCTTCAAGATGTCTTGTTTTCTTTAGTATATTCAATTTGTTGTTCTAAACCAACTATATCATTATTCTTCAGCTACAGGAACTGTCCTACCTCTCGCTTTCCTTGCCTAACATGTCGCTTCCTCATTTCTTCCCTCATTTTCATCTATACAAAGAAAGGATGCATGCCGTGACTTTTGCACTGGCCCTACGTTTCCTTTTGTTTCCATAGGGTTGGGGATGGCCAGAAAGGTAGGCTGCTTTATCTACCACACCCCAGAAATTCATGCTGAAACACAGGTAACCGGGCTTAGTATTCTGCTCTGACATCAGGGTGCTTGAGGATCAGCCTCCATAGGACTATGAATCCCTTTAAAATTCAAATATTAAAGTGTCGCTCACCTTCCAGCCTCTAGGCTGGTTGTGGTTGTCCTTGTTAAACCCTAGACTGACAAATGATTTTTAAACCTCAAAATGCATAGGGAGTCCTCATTCTTTTTAGCATTTGGCTCAATTCCTATGGTATGTATCCACCGATGTTCCTAACTAGGTCAGAAAATGAAGGTTTAGCACTGACATGGTTGGAAGTAAATAAAGTAGGGCCTTTCAGATACTACTTGACTTTTTTTTTTCTTTTCTTTTTCTCCAAGACTTGATCCAGTGCTGCAGTCATGAAGATCATTAGTAGAGAGGGTAAAACGGCTATTTAAGGGTCTGCGTGAACAGGTTTCATCACGTAGTGAATCAGTCTGGGTGTGCTGCAGGGAGATGGCAGACACTTCGGAGCAGAAAATGGAGAGAAAAGCTCTCCCAGCTAGTTACGCTGCTAAATTAAGACTTGTCTCTCCTTCAAGCAGGACAGATCAATCTTAAACAAATTTGAACTAACCACTGAATAAGCTTCCATCTGTAGCAAGAAGTTTGGTTATTACAGAACTTCTCATTGCATTGAGCACCAGATTGCCAGCAACACCCTAGCCCCAGGAGAAATCAAAGACAATTTTGAAATGCTATTGCGTAAGCTGCATCTGAAGATCTGCCCCTTGTTCAATTTGACTAACCTTCAAGTATCAGTGGGATTTCTTTTGTCAGATGACTGAAACCTTTGCTTGTGTGTTTACCTTTTTTACTGATACTTGGGTGCTTTGTCATGTAGACTAGTTTGTATTTCATACCAAAAAGAATTCTCTGTATCCAATATTTGACCTGAAAGTGTTACCAAAGAGAGCTGTTAAACTTATAAATCTATTTCCCAAATGCATCCTACAACTCACAGTGGTCACTCACATTTTCACATCATGAAACATGCCAAGCTAGAGGGTGGTAAGAGTCAAATTAATTAGCAAAACTATGGGGAATCTGGATATTTCTTCCCTTTGTTTTAATTTCAGCATTAATCCCACTTTAAAACTCATGCCAGTGCTTGTAACTAATGGAGGCTGACTTACCAACTTCATCGCTGTTTTGCACTAGCATGTCTCTTTTATCTAGAGCATGAAAAACGAATGACACTTGTTCAAAAGAAAGCTGAGTTACTTGTGCCATGGGGTACCAATTAAAGCAAACACTTTTCAATTTGCTTTGTCAAGTAGGGGCAAAGCAGGGGATGAAGAGAAGAGAGAAGAGGATTCAGCTTTCATTTTGTTGGATACGTTGCCTCAATTCCACCCCAGAAACCTAAACAAATGATGGTACAACCACTGTTTCTCATAAAAACCAGTGAGGAGGAACAGGAGATTTCCAGTTCCATTGATTAGGGATCGAGATGCTTACCCAACATGCGAGAGAACCTGCTTTTGGATCCCCGTCCTCAGGCGATGAGGTATGAACCTGGGAATGGTCCAAGAGCATTCAGATGCAGTATTCAGGATAGGGTTACCTCGACCTCTTATTTTCTACAACTTTGTAAAACAAGCAAAAATCCGAGGTGCTCCTTGGCACGGGAACTTACCGCCTCGCCTCCCGGTGAATGCCGTAGCCAGCAGACACTCGAGTTGCTCGCTACCTTCTGCCCAAAGCCTAGGTAGGAATTTTGTACAAAATGAAATAGTGTCAACAGAAGAGGAGTCACCTTGCCGTGCTGTAAGAGCTAGCGATTGCAACATTCCGCAGGCTTGTGTAAGGATTTGGTTCCAGTAACAGCTTGGGATGAGGCCAGCGGAGGGTTTGAACCATGGTGCTGCTGCGGAGTCCAAAACCACCCCTGGCTCATCTTTCGTTTTCCAGATTTGCCCGTGAAAAAACCATGGGTTTTAATTTATGCTGTTTAGTGTATTCAATTTAAACTCATTACCAGGGATGGTTTAACCAAAATTAGGTTTTAATGGATAATTTGTTTGCTGAATAAAATCGTGCAGCTTTGATAATCGGAATTTTCCAGCAATCATTAGGTAAAATGTTTGTGGCAATGAGAAGGTCTGTGAAGTGACTGAGTGATCCAGTTTGTCTTTCTGGCACTGATACTGGCTCCTGTTTTCCCAGTTACCAGAAAATCTGCAGGTATCACAGCTGCGTTGTATGCCGTGGGGTGAAAGAGCAGCACTACGTATGAGGTTTGCAACTCTAGTCTTTCTATTAAATCCTATTTTAAATGGAGCATATTAGTGCATCGGGGTGTTCTTAACTTCTTAGCACTACAGGAAACACTACAGAAAATACCACTGTTTAGTAGAAGAATGTCGGCTGGTACCTGAATGGGTACATACTTACTGTTTAACGTTACTAAAAGCCAAAGTTTTGCACTTCAAGACCAAACTTCTGGTTTGCGAGCAGAAATTATCTGTGCATCCTATTGACTGCCATTTTAGTAAAATGAGTGATATTGTTATTGAGTCATTATATTAGCAGGGAATGGGGGGTTTTGCCGTTGTTTGTTAGCAACAACTTGTGGAAAATCAAGTGTAGCAACAATTCTGCTTTGGGATAAGAAATTAATTTTAAAGTAAGTAGGTAAAAACAGTAACTCGAGCCAAGCTATCATGAGTGATTTCAACCTCCCATCTGAATTCTAAGCAAAATACTGTGTAAAGGAAGAGTTGCAGTTATAGGGTAGAGATTCCTAAGGTTCCTTACCAGACCAAAGGACTTACACAAATGTACTCTAATATTAAAAACGTAAATGATGATCCTCCAGTATGTGTTTTCAACTCTTTTAATTGACAACTCTCACTTAATTTGGCAATATATTTAGCAGTGTTTAATCTCAGGTACAATTTAACAAGAAAGATGGCAACCAGAGAGGCTGGGCAAACAAGTTATTAAAAAAGTTCCTGGTTGCCATCAGTATATTTGTTTTCAAACTAGGTCTCTTAGTTTGTTTCCCATCACAATGTCCTGAGAAGACCTTGCTCTAGTTTTTTGGGGGTTTTGTTTTTTATTTTTATTTTTTTTTTTTTTTTTTTTTAAGTTTTGACATGTGTTATTCCCATGATATGTGCAAGTATTCCATTAGAGTTAATCAATCAACACCAAATAACAAATGCTTTTACCATTAATGGGAGCGATGGATGTGCGAGGAGGACAGAACCGTGTGTGTAAAAGCCGCAGAAAGAACAGGTGGAAGCGCTGTGGGGTGTTTGCCGTTTGAAAATATCCCAGGCGGGTCTCGTGTTGGATTTGTATGGCTGCCTTTTGAGATGGAGCCGGATTAGGGGGTCGTAAAATGTGCAGCTTGTTTTCCAGTTATGGACTTTGCCAGATAATGAAAGTGGGAATAGGGTACTGCTTATAATATATAAGGATGGGAGGAAGAGAAAAGAATAATTCATTTAAGAAACATCACGTCTTTTTCCATTTATCAATGTAACATACCAGATGCATGTTTTTAGCACATTCCACCTGGAGGTATTCTTCAGTACTTGGTAGTTTAAATAGCAATTTCTGCTTTTCATCTAGCGGCGGTCAGGACTAGTGTATTTGCATATCTCTGATTTCAGCGTGAGGAGGTGTGTAATTAGCTGGTAACGCTACCCGACTTTTTACGTGAACCTGGCGTTGATACGAGGCCGTGACACACAGAGACCAATAAATGTCTGTCTATAAGTGACGTTCCAGGCTGAGGGAACTTTACCTGTCATGTTTTTATCTTGCTCTGTCTTTTAGCTGGCTGGAGAGCTCAGGACGAGCGGCAGGGATGGCCGTCCAGTTCTTGTGCCGCTCTGGCACGCAGCTCGCCGCTAAAAGACGTGGGCATTTGCCGTAGCAAACCGCGTCCGAAGGTGTTGACTGCTCGTTGTATGTGGCCGTCTGCTTTGGTTTGCTTCCTTCGTGGTGCGGGGGAAAGGGGTGATGGCTAGAGCCAAATAACCTTTATTATGTGTGTTATTTTACTTAAAAAAAAAAAAAAAAAAAAAAAAAGAGTAAACCACATACCCAGCTTGCTTAAAAGTAGGTAATTATATGGCCTGGGGATCAGAGGATTTGTATATAAAATTAAATTGCCATTTAGTCCCCTCCAGAGTTTGGCCTGTTTCTTTTAGTTATGATTCCTAAATGGATATCCCTGACAAAATAGATGTGCAATTTTCTTAGCTTAATTTATAGTCGGTCGCTCAGCATCATTGGTGCTGAACCTTTTTATACCAGAAATTAATCTCTCCGTAGTCAGCTGCGCGCTAGGGAAGCAAGAGCATGAGTGCGCAAAGGAAAAATGAGTCAGTGTTCGCACAGTGAGTGTTTTATTTTTTGCCATCATTATTGCAGCATTCAAACAAGTCTCTGTCATTTTGGTTATACCCAAGTGTTTGTTTTATTAAGTATTCTTTTAAAGAGGTAATAAACCTAGTGATAAAGGGTATGTATATTTGTTAAATTATCCGAAGCTAATGTTTTTTTTTTTGTTTTAAAAAAATGAGACCTTAAGAAACAAATTTCATCAAGAACTTTTTTCTTGAGTTTCAGTATATAGAATACTTTGTCTTGGGGAAGAAAACTCTACAGGATTAGAGCAGATCTTTTAACTATACAACCTCCGATTTAAAAAAGTTACAGCAGGTACAGTGTGGTTTTTTTTTTAAAGAAGCTACTATTTTCCATTAAAATGATGGTAATTTTATGAGTATATTTCTCTTCACTGTGAAATTTTATGAATTAATTCAATTGACCAGGTGAATAAGAGTCTTTTCTTAGTTAAGTTACTTAACTCCGGTCTCAAGTGAGGGGGAGGTTTCCCGTGGAGCTATTTTTGATTTATGTTAAGCTGAAACTTTATCTGAATTTTAGGTCCTTTTTCTATTAAGCAAACACTGGTGCATTGTTTCACGTGTATAGTTTTATCATGAACCTCCCTTGAACTACGCATGGATGACGTGAACAGAAGTCTCACATATGACAAACATCTGTTAAAGACTGTAAGGAAGTGCTGTACAATCTTAAATAGCAAATTCTTAGAATGGGATATACAGTATGAGTAAAAAGTCACTGGTTGAAGCTGAGGATGACAATGTTGCCAGCAATATTTTAACTAAATTCACAGAAGAGGGTTCTTATAGCCCCTTCCACTTTATTTCTTGTTAATTTAGACTTAGTGACTGATACTGATATTTTGTGCAGTTCACAGCAAATGAAACATTGGACTAGAAAGGTTTTTCATTTGGTAGAAAAGCAGATGTTTAGGAAAATGAATTGCATTTTAAAACCCCAAGCAACCAACCAGCTACACCCCCGCCCCAACTGGGGAGTATCTTATTAAGCACAAAAATCTGATTCTTGCTGAGAGCCTTTTTCAGTAAGCTTAGATGATGTAGGTTCAAAAGATATGCTGTGGGCTCTGATGAATGTTTTGTAAATTTATCACAGGTTAAAAAGTGTGTGAGTAGTTCAGATTTACATGCTTTTTATGCTCTCAGGACAATAATTCCCTATGGGATAGAGCAGCATTATTAATACCTTCAAAGACGTATGTTGGCTTTACCAGGCTTCCAGGTAAGAGTGAGGGAAGAAGGGATAAAAATCTTAGCCCCCCCCCCCCCCCCCCCCCCCTTTTCTTCCTTCGTCTTCCTTAATGGGCCACATACGTTTGAAATAAATTTGGCAGATCTAAGTTTAAAGAAAAATACACATCCAGAGTATTCTTCAACTATAATTAATAACAAGCATAATGAGTCATTTATTGTTTGCAAAGGCATTGAGGCATTTATTAATGTCACATTTCACTAATGATTTAAGAAAGGATAAGTTAATAACTCTGAGTTATGACCCACTGATACTATTGACTCATTTAGCATTTTGTAATGCTGACCTGAGTGTACTTACGGAGTGTTAAATGCTCTGGCCTGGATTTGATACAATATTCACACACATGCTTAATTTGGGAAGTTACGGAGAGGCTTTATCCTATTCACACATTTGTGATTGCTGCATTTGCTATGGGACATCACGCAGTCTTAATTGGAAGGATGTTCATTAAGCATACACCATTAATAAATAATGAGCACCATAAATACAGTGACCTTTGAGATAATTGTCATTTACATGTTTTGATTCATTACTGCATTTTCCTCTTGTTTATTCATCAGGCATGAAAATGTATGAATTTCTTAGCTTCCCAATGCCTAGCAATAGATCATGTGTTTTATGATAACTTGTAAGGGATTTTATAGAAAATGTTTTGCGATCTTTGTTTTAAATACAGGAAATGACAGAAAGATGGAATTAAGCACTTTAGTTGGCATAGCAGTGACTATCTATCACTTTATGAATTTAAATGTAAATATGTAAACAGACTTCATATTCCTTGCAGACATGTAGATTCATGTAGACATACCCCAGCCTAACCCAATGCTCTGCAGCTTTCCCACTGATTCAAGAAGAGCACCATCAGCAGAAGGCTCACAGCATCTCTGCTGCTGTGGGGTGAATATTGTAGCCTACACCTAGCTCTGTGCTAGTGATCGCTATCACGCTGGTTTAAAGCCGGTTTGGGCATGTCTACATGAGCTGTAGTCGCAGCTGATTGCCAAGCAGACGTTGTCTGTAATTCCCATATTCCTGTTTAACTTGGCAGGTGTGTATATGCGGAGGGGAGAAGAAATAAAAAACACAAACCCAAATCAAAATAAAAAAAAAAAAAAAAAAGAAAAAAAGGGCAAATCAAGAATATTTCTAAAATGTAAATTTATAAAATAACAGTTGAGATGTGATCCTTTCAGTTTAAGTCATCCTGAAACCATTTGCAAAGCTGGTTCAGTTTCCTTTAGCTTTCTTTTCACGTGGTACACGAAATGCAGGTCTTCTAAAGATTTTGAGGTCAAGGTTAATTTTACTGTCTGAAAATAATTTAAGGATAATATTAAATTTTTTTTTTTGTTTTCTGATGAAGGTTAGAGTTGACATGTAATAGTTGAAGAACACGGTTTGTCAAGAATGTGAGGCATGTACGCAGTACATTTAAAGTAAACATTCAGTTATGATAGGAGGGTTTCTATCCATAAGCAATACTTAGTTGGTTCCTCTTAAATACCAAGTTATGGTGAAACATAATTTCACTTTGTTATTATAATGGCCTGAGTTATAAACCAAAGCTTCCATTTTCGTTTTCCTACCTTTTTGTATTAAGCTTGCCTGTACCCAAAGCAGTGAAATGTTTTAATCAGAAGACCAAGAGGCCTTTTATTTCCATTACCCCAACAATTTGAATCATTTCCAAACTATTGATTGATAGTACATCTCATTTTATTAACTCGCCATGTTGACTCTTCCTAATGGAGCAATTAACCTCCTGATGCTCTGATTCAGCAGCCCCTTCTAATGCACACGCATTCCTTTAATTCAATTTCTCCGAAATAAAGGGCAGCTCTGTTGGTGAAGGTTTTGGGTCTGTCACCGTGGTCTTGTACTGATGAGCTCTATGAGCAACTTCAGCTCACAGACCCTTTGAAATAATCCCTGGAAGTCGTGCTTCCCTCTTTACATGAAGTGCTTTGGTGAGCAGCAAAGTGGTGTATGATCTGTTTTTATCCGTAACGCACCCGTGAAACTCATCTAGAGGAGCGGTATCAAGTTGTTAAGGAAACCTTCAGTCTGATCTTTGCTTGCTTGTGGCTTAGAAGAGCCCTAGTCCTTTATATGTGTATAGCTTCTGGAAAGGGTCTTCAGCCTTTTGGAGCTCTCTTGGAGTTCAATTTACTACACCAAGGAAGCAATCACACAAACAAGAATTGAGATAATGTTGTTGCTGCCTTTTTTTTTTTTGGTAGAGTATATAGCTAAAATGTTAAATTCTAATATACCAAATGTGAGAAGAACCCAGGATGAGAAAAAAGGGATACAGAGGGACAGAATCCACAAAACAGTTGGATACCTTCATGGTGTTTCACAAGTCTCCGATCTTATTTGTACCTATATTTGTACTTAAAGTAAGTTCTTGCAGTCTTACTAACTTCCCTTTCCCTCTATAGCCTGCCCCCCCCCCCCATCAAACCCCAAACACAGAGCTTTCTTGCTTTTAGTTCCCCTAGTACAGCAGCCTTGCCCATCTTTCATTATTGCTTCTTGCGAGCCTTAATCTGAAAATGCATCACATTGAGCCCTTGGAGGCTTCTTTTGGAGGCGTGGAGAAGAAGAGTAATTATCAGGTTTATGATAATCTGTTCCAATATTAATGACTTGCATTGCAAGAAATGAAGATGAAATTTTGACTCATAGGACCAAATCCTGATGGGCAAATGGGTTCAGACTGGCCTTTAATCTGAATACAATTGTCTGCATTGTCTGGCCCCTTCGGTCTGTCCCTAGGTTGGTGACTAAGACAGTGATTGCACTTTGGTGGGAATAGCAAACTTTTCTCAACAGCAATGACTTCAGAGATATTCCAATAATACTGTTTTTGTGGTTTGCTTTGGTGTTTTTTTTTTTTCTGCATGTCATTGTATCTATGCGAAGGTTTGAATTTTCAGCAAATAATCATTAAAATGATGTTCACTAAATCACTAAAATGATGTGCCTTCCTTAAAATGCTGATTCATACCCAGACTTAATGAGAGTCTGGATACAATAAATGGGCAGAAAACTGCTGGAAGCTGTGGGTGACTGAGATGGACTAGCCTAGCCTAGAGTTTCCTGCAGTAAGAAGAGAATTTTCCATCTGAATCAAGGAGGAAGAGAAATACAAGTGAGATGATATCTTGCATTCTTTATAGAGGAAGACTTGGAAGCAACTCCCATTAGAAAAAATCAATTTGCTTCACAATACCAGGCTACACCATATCTTTTCTAGGATTTTGCACCTCGTGAAGGTAAATGTTGACTTTTTCTTTGTCTTCTGAAGTCCATATTCTTGGATGAACTTTATTATGCGTTCTCACACAATAGCAGGCTTCAGTGTCTCAGAACAAAGCCTTACGGTATCTTTTTACCGCTGGTGATAGTATTTACCAGATGGAAGTGATTTAGGAGACTAGAGCAGATATGAATTGTTTCGAATTTGAATATCTTTCCATCAGAAATTTTTATCCCTTAAACCTATTCCTATGCTAATATATAATCTATCGGCACACAAATAATACAGTATTTTCTTCATGCTGTGATTATTTAAGTTTCTATCAGTGTTCTATGGCTGATGGAAAACTGGCATCGCTAGGCCAGTTTAAAGGATTATCAGTTTGCATGTTTGGCATTCTTGGCCTGTTAAGCGTTGTATTTTATACTTAATGCTTCAAGTTTAGCATGATAGATTAGCGTGCTTAGTTAAATGTTTTTACAATTTATGGTCTTATTAACTGTTCTGTTGTTCCTGGGAAATATGTCTGTCTTTTTTCTTGATGGATGTCATGTCACAGTAATACCTCAGCTTGTAAATCAGGTGTTGCTTAATGCTATGATGATGTTAGAATCAATTTCAGATTAAAAGTACTGAGAGATATATAAATGAAGATATCTAGATATATAAAAAAATATCAGGAAGTGCAAAAAATCCTTCTGCTGACTTATGATATGAATTCACAAACTCTGTCAACTGCCTTGCAAGCTTTGTTACTGTAGTGCTCTCCACAGGCACAGTTAAATTTATTGAAGGTAAAATGAAGGAGCTTGGCAAGTCCAAGAGGCATCAGAATTCAGGAGACACCAAGAGCTTATGCATCTTTAGGCTCAATAGCAGGATGTGTGAAACTCGAGATCAGGAACGAGCAAGGCTGTAGAAGAGTACAAAGCTTCTGTTTAACTCTTGTTCTAAAGGCCGTAGGTGATATCGCACATACGTGCTTATATACGTATGCGCCTATAGTATCTGAGAGTTTGGATGCTATCCATGATAACTACATACAAGAACAAATTCTGAGGTGTATATATATGTAGACACTGTGCAACATCTGTATTTCTTTTTTAATCCAGATTCTGGAATATGGTGTCCCTTGGAAACCAGCTGGAGATATGAGAGAATTTTGGATGATATTTCCTTCAGATTTTTTTCCCGGATGCTCTGAATTCCTAAGTTTCTTCTTGTGCCGATGGTCTCTCTCATTACTGCCAGTCAAGTTATAGAATCATAGAATGGAGATAGATATATAGAGAGATATAGGTGTATATATATATATTAAAAAAAAATCCGCATGCATATACTTGTATAGTTCAGAAAACTAAAGGCTGTGATCTATCTTGTTTTTTTTAATACAGTCACTAAAATTTCAGCTCTTTTCCAATGGAAAAGGTCAGCAAGTCTTAATTGCTAACCATCTGTGTAAATAACTTTAGTTACGTATTTAATGATTTTTTGGCCATAACCCTTAGCTTGTTTTGCACCTGCTCTGAGCTTTTTAAGCATGAGGCAGATCCAACCTGAAACTTATCTATAGCCGCATTAGCATATTATTGTACCTGAGGTAGTAAGCCAAGGCTCTTAGCTTTGAACTTCAGCTGGCTCCGGCAGATATGGCTCTGAACATAAGCTGAATATGAAACACAAACACTGATGACAGCGTAAATCTCACCCTGTGGGGCCTCGGATCATTCTGTACTCTTTTAAGTGCCAAACACATAATATTTTTATGTCTTTCAGAAAATCTTTTTTGACCAGGACTGATTCCAACCTTCACCTCAAAAAGAATATTACTTAATACAAGTTAAATAGCAATTCTGAGTGTGAAATAGAATAGGAAACATTGGTTGCTGTGGATGTCTTTCAAAATGGAATTATTGAATGATTGTGTAATTACTGTTCTGCACTAATAATTACTGAATTATTAATACCTTTTAAAAAGGGCGACTCTACAGATACCAACTTTTTCATGTGAAAATCTCTAGCGTGTAGCTTATAGGTGGAAGATCATGGTAGAAGCGTGGGGCTCTCCTCGTTGTGTACCTAAGGCACCTTGTCATTTGGTGTCTAAAAGGTGTCACTAGCACCTACAGAGGCCACATGAGAAACTCGCTGATACCCAGGCTAATTTTAATTACTCTCTATTGTGTAGAAATAAATGTTAGTTTAGATTAATACGAGACCTCTCTGAGGCACTTTCGAAATAACCCAGGCAAATAGTTCCCATAAATATATGTATTTTTTCTTTTAGCAGTGATGTTTTTGGGGTTTTTTTGGCTAACTAAAAATAGATGTCTGTATCTTCCTTAGACTGAGGATCTAAAGATCTTTGTTAGAAGGTTAGGTCCTTAAAAGGAACAGATAAATCCTGTAACAAGCGTTGTGTGGGTAGGTATTTGTAAGCTACTTTTTCAGTATCACAGTGAGGGGTTTTGTGGAATTGTATAGCGTTGTTTTCTTTGCTCTCTCCTTTCTGTTTGCCCTCCTCCTTTCCATTCTCCTAAACAGTAATTAATGCCTAGGATCAGCATGGTTGCTGCTGCCATGAGAATATACTGCAGGAGGAACAAAAGAATGACGTATGCTTTGAAAAGGAGCCAGATAGTGAAAAATTATTACAGCCTGCTTAATTACGGGCTTTTTCAGAGCAGCATGTTTAGTTTTGCATCACTTCAAAAAGTAATAGTTTCGTGGCTTTTTAAAAACAAGATAGCCAAAAGAAAACTGATGTACATTATAAAAAGAACTGTGATTATTTATTTTTTTTTAGTGTAATATCTGGAAAAGTTTAGGCTGAAGAACAGCTTTAAATAAATCATTTCATAAAAAGAAACAAATATCACCTAAAAATACAGAAAATGTGATTCACCATTTCCACTCAGCTGGAGATGTTTGTTCAAGGCCGGGTCCCCTGCTGCTGCCGCAGTCGTTATCTTTGATTTCAGCGGGAGCAGTAGCAGGCTGCGTTGGGGCAGCAGCGTTTACTTAACGCCTACGGTCTTCGGTCCTCACCGCCTTTGTTTAGCAAAGGGACAATATCAGTGCTTGGGAGAGAAGGTTCTCCGACCTCTTCTGAGGTCTGTGCCTGCTGATCGGGCAGCGCACAAGGCGGCTGCTCCCTGCATCCCTTTTTTTTGTGTAGGGTTTGCATGGTTTCCATTTCTCTTAGAGGGCTGCTAGGGCATCACGGGCAGCTGATAGAAGTTACAGCCGCTTGCCCGTCTTCCCTTTGGTTGTGGGGATGCTCGGCTGCCCTGTGGCTTGTGCACGGAGAGCCTGTGCGGAGGGGGACCAGCCTGAGCTCAAGGAGAGCCCGCTCGGGCTTTCTGCTCCTCTCCCGGCCATGCTCGCGTTAGGAGCGGCTGCCTCGTCCTCCCAGAAACAACCTTCCCTTCAGAGGTGCAGGTGGGGCAGGAGATGACTTCTCAGTTGTCGATCAGATGCTCTTGCCAAGTGCTTGGTCTTCCGCCCGCCCAACAGACAGGTCAGCATGTGTACTAAACTTGCGAGGAGAATTGCTTTCCAGATTAGAAAGGCAAAAGAGGAAAAAAAAAGTGCAATTCTTGAAATATAATGGCTCCCATGTAGAGCTGTTCTGTTCAGCCAGATGAGAGATTGTAGTTGATGGCTGTTGAACTCACCTAACCTGATCTTCTTAAGGTGGGCTCTTGGGCGTTCATACGTAACCCCATGTTCTGAGTCCGCCATCAAAGCCACGAGCTGGCAATTTTTGTGTTTCTCTAATGGAGGGAAATCATAATGCTGAACCCACATGTACACATACTGTGCACACACAAAACCCCAGTGGGTCTGTATTTGATGTATCCTGGATTAGGTACAACTGACCAACCTAAACATGCCTTGTGCATTAGGTGCGCCTTTTAGAAATACCCTGGTTTTTATTTTTAAAACAAGTTGTTGACATGGAACATCTTCAGTTATCCTCTCTGTCCTCTTAACAAGAAAAGTTAAGCCTTACAATTATCTGAGATGAGTTTTAACAAGTCTTGCGTTTGCTAATATCTGAATCCTGAGGTAGCATTCATCTTCTATTAAAAAAAGGAGATGAATGGAGCACTCTCACTATCATCAAAAGCTGAAACTTTGCTGTGTTGTTTCATACAACTTGCTTGGAGTTATGCAGGCAAGCATCATATCGAGTACGAAATACTGATTTTTCTTTAATAATACCATTTTAATATTGATTACCTGATCAGATTGGTTGTGTGCACCGTGACCTAAACCGAATGGGATATATTTCAGATATTCAGTTCCAAATTTGTTCTAAAAATAATGGAAACTAAATTATCTGAGAGTTGACAGGGTCTTTATTTTGATAGCTTTTTTAATTGAGGAATTTTTTTCCTATTTAGTATTAGCATCTGAAGAACGCTTTGCTAAAGGAGGAGTATGAAGGCAGTTCAGTTTGATAACTTCTCAAGATTTTTTGGGGAAGGTTTCTGCTAAGGTTTCTAGGGAAAAAGTAGGTAGGCTAGACTTACAATTTCTGATACTTCTATGGTAAATGATGAGATGGGGGGGAACCTAAACAAGTATCTCAGTATTACTCCTTAAACATCATGAGGAGAAGAACAAAATTGCAGCATTTGTCTTGTGCCTCTCATGCATTTTTTTAATCTAAACATTGTTTTTGATAACTCTGCACCTTGTTATCTGCTTTTGGCAGCATCATGCATGTTTTCATGTATAGGAAAGCCCGTATTTCCCTTGTACTGAATGTGCAAAATCTCTTATTTACCCTGACTTACGTTAGGTGAATGTCATGATAGTACGAAGGCACTTTCATGCTAGTTCTAAAATGGCAGGTTGATTTACATGTTTATTTTTATAATATTGAGAGAAAAAGTAGTTCAATAGCACTATTTTATATGCAGGAAGAGAATATTTTGTATGCTTCGCTTCTGTCATGCGAAAGTCTGTAAATTGCTTTTGACAAGTAGATAACTTAGAAATTGCTTTAGTGACAGAAGTGTTTTGAAAATAAACCTTGAAAGTGAGAAGATGAAACCTGCAATTATCTAATGGAAGACTGAGAAGGTTTTTAAAAGCAAAACAGAACATAAACACTAGAGTTGCTGCAGTTATCTGACCTCTCCACATGCTGTGCCATATCTTTATATTGTGGATATTTAGGGCATGATTTTCCAGATTCCCATTAGCTACAAAATGTTCTGGGTGAGGCACCGGGATCACAAAAACATTGGAGAGCACTCGCACAGAAAACATGTTTGCTTTCCAGGTAGCAGCATTTGTGGAGGCAGAGAATTTCTTGAAAAATTTCGCAATTTCTTCCTGAACTTCTTTATTGCTTTTGTATCTTTCAGGTTTTTGGCCTCCCCGTTGCCTTTCTGGCAGGGATCGAGGCACGTATTTCACGTGAGAGCCTGATGCGTTGCTGTACGCAAGGGTTTTATTGTGGCTAAATGCCCACTGAATGCTTGGTCTTGGACCGGGACGAGCTATGACTGTTGGTAGTTCTTGGTACGCTAGTGTCAAACCCGTGTTCTTCAGAAGGTCTTGCTGACGGTAGAGTTTCAGTCTTGTTAAAAGAACGTTACAAAAGATTTTTCTAATGAGAACAGTTTGGGTCACAAGTAAAGGAAGACAAAGATCGCTGAGATTTCTAGGACTCTGGTGGCAGAAGAGATCTCCCACAGCCGGCCCATCCTCTTCTTGGGGGCTTTGGCTGCAAGCTTGTAGTCCTTTCTTGTTTTTCATGACCGTGGCTCACCGCTATGCAGCGTTATTACTGCAAGAGTTGAGTATTTGCCTCTTGATTCATGAGAAACTTGTTATTCTGTACAAATAACTTGTGACCTTTGATGTGAATCCTTGGAAAACTTTGGAAAGAAAAAGAATTAGAAAGGGAGAAGGTTTGGTGGATCCTGTTCTTGCTCATGTCTGCTGTTCTTTGCGATTTTCGGAAGCCACTAATGCCATTCTCAACTGCGATTGAGACTACATGATGACTTCACCTCCCTGTTACTGCCACCTAAAAAAGCCTATGTCAATCTGAGGAAACAAAATAGGCATCTTCAGTGCTGCAGCAGGAGGTTTACATTCATTGCTATGGCAGTTCAGCAAACCTGCCTATTTCTGTGGGCATCTAGCGAGATCGTGACAAGTTTAGGTCATGGTGTCTGTATTGCTGCAGGGGAATGACTCTTGCGCACATGTCTGCATAGGAAATATTAGTGTCTGGAAGCTGAGCAAATCCTTATTGAAACTGATATATAGCTTTAAAAATGAGTCTGTAATGTATTATGTCCCCGAGGAAAGTCCTAAGAATTTTTGGCCTGTGAAACACATGTATGTATGTACTTCCAAAATACAACTGCTCCAGCTAAAGATAGGTAGCTGCCAGTGATTGCAATGATAGAGTACGGCAACACCCAGAATAAAATGTATGTGAGACAGAAAGAATATCAAGAACATCAAGAACCTTGTTAATCTGTTGTGTAGTCCCATCCAGGTTAAGGCTGGGATCAGTTGCTGTCACTACTCCGATGCCAAATTAATCCTTTTGAACAGTTACAGTTAACAACTCCGAGATGCTGCTTTCATGCTTAATATGGTATGAAGGGTCTCGTTTGGTATTGGAAGTAATTTAAAAAGTAGCTGGGAAGATTTGCTGTTCATCTTCAAGGCATCCTACCGAGGAAGTTGTATGGGACATAAGATTGATGACGATGGCTGAAAGACCATGTCTGATTTTAGAGTAACTCAAGGGACAAGGGACTCGATGGATTATTTTTTATTAAACTTTGACTTTTGTATTCTTTTGGCTAAAATAGAAGTAGAAAAACCACATAAACACATAACAAAAAATACTTCAACTTGCAATTATTACGGCCCTAAATAAGAGTTCCTTTTAACTGGCATTAGTTGGCATTGTTGCCAAGAGAAACAGTCCCACCTTCCCCTGGCAGCTTGTTCACATTCCTCCACCGTTGCCTCCTCCACTGTGCCAGCGCGAGGATATGTGCAGCTGTGCGTTGACATGGGCTGAGGAACCGGCGCAAGGTAACGTTAATCCAAGAGAAATGGTGGGATTTTTGTATTACGGTTTTATCTCAGATGAGTTAGCCGCTCCAGCTCGTGGCCTGGCTCCGTGTGTGCCGGTGCGATGGGAGGAACAACGCGGGGCAGGAGCGAGGGACTGAGAAGAGCAAGTTCTGCGCTTTGGGTGACAGCGTGGCACCACAGGAGAGTTGTGCTGGCCTAAGTGAAGGGAGAATAGAGAGATAAAAGGTTAAGTTCCTGGATTTGTCACCTTTGAAGTCTCATGTTTTGCAGGACAATGAAGAGTAGTAGCGACCAGTGTGCAAACTGCCGTGGTGCAAGGGTGTGAAGCATTGTTATTTTTCTGTATTTGAGTCATCAGCTCTCAGTGTCTTTATAATGCTCCACAATGGTCTTGCAAATTATCATTGTATGAAATAGTCTTTAATGTCCTCTTTCTGGGTAGGTGGTGTACGTGGGATCCTACTATACTGCGGACACAGTGAAACTTCTCTGTTTTATAGAGCTGTGTTTTTTTAATAGGTTTCCTTTGTTTTTATTTTGGTGTATAATTCTCTGTAAAAGTACTTTGTTTAGTGCTTCTACAATGGAGTTGATGTGCTGCTTTTAACTGCAAGTACGTATAGGGGTCATCTAAGATACTGAATTAGCCGAGCAAAGATTAATACTATCTCTGAAGCTGTTTTCTCCTTGGTTAAAAAGAAAACAAAGTGAATTGCATGTTGAGTGGGTGTAAAGAAGCTAAGGAAAATTTTCTGATAGGCCTTTGGTATATGTGTTGGAGGATGTTTGCTTCCTTGTGCAACTCTACTGACTCTTGTCCAATATTTTTTTTTATCATGAAGTGAACTTGTACAGGCACATATTTGTTTATCATAAACAACTCAGAAGCTTTAAAATCTCTTTTCTATCTGTCATCCATTTGAATGAAGTATCCTCTTCATAAACAACTGCGTGGTCTTCAATATACTGTGTCTTAATTTGCGTATGTAGCTGAATGGAGGACAGAAATGTCTTTTAACACATTTGGGATGAATGGAAAATGCAGCTTTACTGTCCTTGTGAACCCACCCTCTGCTTTTTCTCAACAGCATTAAAAAAAAAAAAAAAAAAGGTAGTCAGTAAAATATTAATTAGTAGAGTTGCTCCTGTATGTGATTTCTTCAGTTACCACTGTTGATGACAGCAGCTTCTGCCTTGCCCCCGGACATCCCACGCGTGCAGAAGGATGCCTCTCTTCATCCCCGTTCCTTCTTTTCTTTCTTCCCACGTCCTGGGCACAGCCTCCCTAAAGTGGCCAGTGCAACCTCCTTTTCCACCTCGAGGCAAAGCGTTGTGGGGTCCCTGGGTCCCCTGCAGCCCCTCTTGTGACAGCTCCGATGCAGAACAGGGGGGTCTCGGCAGCGGCCCCCGGTTCCCTTCCCCTCTGGGGTGCCCGCTCCCTTCTTGCTGCTGCTCTTGTGATCCCCTTGCTCTCTTGGAGCTGCTTTGCAGCAGCAAGAAGAGGAAGGGAGGCCCTGGAATAGTGTTGGAGGGATGTTTTGTCAGGTGTGGAGGAGGAGTTTCTTAACAGGAAAAAAAGAAAGAAAAAAAAAATCATCCTTCTCTCACAAACCTGTTGGCTCCTCCAACATTTGCTGTGTTACCTGTTTTGATCTCCTTATCTCCAAGGGACTTCATTTCATTTCTCTGACCAGTGTCGGAAGCATCAGTCTAGCCACTACCTAGTTTTGACAGACACTTTGGAAAACAGCAAGGGAGCCTTGGAGCTGGGAATTCCTCTTATTTGCAGAAATAAGCTACTGCCAGTCAACTCTTAATGCCTATTTTAACCTCCCTGCCCAGGTGAGAATCAGGAGCTGCTACAACTTCCACCCAGTGCAAGCCAGAGCACTTTGCAGTGCTCCACATACTATGTGTGTGTGTGTGTGTGTTACAGCTTGGGAGCTGTGGTTTGTAATGTTATTGGGAAAAGAGAAAGCCAAGTTGGGTTGGGGGGGCCTAAACAGATGCTGATGGCCTTTTCCCAGCCATAATCCTCCCTAGAACGGAGGTAACTTCCAGTGCCACCTCCTGCATCTGCACAACTGCCTACATCTACAGTAAATTGTCAAAACACGTATTGAGGATAAATGCAACAAAAATCAAAACACAGAATGAGCCTGAGAGTGTAACTTCAGAATAATTTCAGGTTTCTGACCTTTGTGGTTTATGTCCATTTAATTAAAAACCAGCTTTTAGAAATTGATCTTAATTGCGCTGGAAGCATCTTCTCTCGCAGCAGATGTTCAATAAAATACAAGCTGGGCTTTCAACAATTACGTTTCTAGTTATGATGTCTTTGTTGTGAAAAGTTGTCATCGGTCTGAATACATCATTTGGCGAGCCACCTGCCTTTCCTTTTCTCTACTCTTACCCGCTCATTTTCTTTTGAGGTTGATACTGGAAAGCATAAAACCTGAAGAAGGCCTCCCTTCTAAAAATTTGCTTCTCGCATTGTGTTCTCCTGCTAATGCTTATTTTATTAGCCCTCTTCTTACTCTGGCAGCGAATGCAATGACGTAGCATTCAGGGCACTTTTCCAAACTCTGAAATTTTACAAGCAGTACACAGTGGAAACACTTACAAATCTGTTCCAAGATACATATACACTGGGTGTATATATCCAAATGTAAATATTCAGATCTGTTTGTTAAGTTTTCAATTTGCTAACTGGTTGAAGGTTTATATTCACGTGTTCATGGAGAATCTTTTCTTTTTGTGGTCAAAATGACAGCAGGTTTCCAAGGCGGGAAAACAGCCATTTTCTTATCTTGATGTTCCCCGTGGCTTATCTGGAATCCTCGAGCATCCACGTACTGGATGTTGACAAGGAGAGAACTGGCAGCTCAACCAGGTCTGCACTGCTGACTGGTCCTTGATGCTTAGTAATCTATTTGAAGTGATGAGCTGCCACGGGTTTGAGGTGCTGACTTGGGTATTTGAGCCTTTTTCATCTCTGAATGAGACTGTTTTCTGTTGTTTTGGTAAATCATAACTTTTTTTGAAGGGTTGGGGTTCTCCTGAAGTCCATCACTTGCTGGATGGAAAGCTGTAGCTTTTACATTCTTCAGAACAGGAGACAGAGAGGCAGCGGCAGTTATGATAACTAATGCTCTGTCTTCCACAAGGGAAAAATGATACTGTTTTTCTTTCTGTAAGGTTAGAGAAATCTTAATAGTTTAAAATTCAGTTTTTATTGCTCACTGTAATTGAACTATTTTTTTCCTAAATTGCAAGTAAGGTGTTCACTTGTAGGCAAAAATCCACTTATGATGGTTAATAGGTGGTCAGACTGTCTTGAAAAATGTCATCTTCCAGTATGTAAATTCCATGGCTGATCAAACACAGTGAACAAAACCGGTGTCTGAAGAAAATCCAAACTTTGAGAAACTTCAACATCCATGATTTGCATCTAGATTTGAATTAAATGGATTTTCATAAAAGCAAACCTCTCCTTCAAATACTGTAACCAAAAGTTCATAGTTTTGCAAATTTCTGGTCATGATTTTTGTTCTTAGGTTTACTCCCTAGGACATAGTATGGGAGAAATTCTTAACCTTGAGTATCTGGTATAAATCCCTCAATTTTTAATCATCTGCCAGGGAACGTCCCATCAGATGACAGTGAAGGAGGAAGTACAGTCTTTGAGGCAAATGTCTTGGTTTAATGATTTTTTAAAAAATTTTTTTTTTAGTTACCAATCACTTTGAATCCATCAGCGGAAAGGACATAAATCTTGCAGCATCTAAATAAATGTTTCTTGGCAGAAACCCCTAACCTGTGTTGACTTGCTTTTCTGCTTAAGGTTGTTAACTGTTCTGTGCCAGTAAGCCTGTGCTTTAACATTACAGTAAATTCAAAATCAGATTAACTTTGGAAGAATTAGAAGTTATATTAACAATGCTTGGCATGTTTGCAATAACATTTTCTCAATTTCTGTTTTATATATCAAAGATCATTTTTAATTTGGTAATACAGTTCAAACATGCTGTAAAATGTTTGGGGGGGGGGGGGAGGGTGATAGGAGGTTACGTAATGTTGTCTGCTTCTAAAGAGGAAAAACTTGGCCATCCATAGAATTTAGGTTGGAAAAGACCTTTAAGATCATTGAGTCCAACCGTAAACCTAACACTGCCAAGTCTACCACTAAACCGTGTCACCGGTATCCTAAACAGGCCAAAGGCTGCCCTCTGGAAGTCCAAGGTGGCAGTTCTGCTGACCCCCCTCCTTACTTCTCCGAGAATCGAAAACTCATATCATTTCATGATCGCTGTGTCCGAGACAGCCTCCAACCATCGCATCACCCATGAGTCCTTCTCTTCACAAACAGCAGGTCCAGTGGGGTGTCTTCCCTAGTTCACTCACTCACCAGCTGTGTCAGGACGTTACCTTCCACGTGTTCCAGGAACCTCCTAGACTGTTTCCTCTCTGCTGTATTGTATTTCCAGCAGACGTCTGGTAAGTTGAAGTCCCCCCCGAGAGCAAGTTCTACCAATTTTGAGACTTCTTCCAGCTGCTTACAGAATGTTTTGTCTGCCTCTTCATCCTGGTTGGGTCTCTAACAGACTCCCACCATGATATCTGCCTTGTTGGCCTTCCCCCTGATTCTTACCCATAAACACTCAACCCTATCATCACCATCATTAAGCTCTAGACAATCAGAACACTCCCAAACGTACAGGGCTACCCCACCGCCTCTCCGTCCTTGCCTGTTCCTTCTGAAGAGTTTATAGCCATCCATTGCAGCACTCCAGTTGTGCCAGTCAACCCACCATGTTTCCGTGATGGCAACTATGTCATAGTTTTCCTCCTGCACGATGGCTTCCGGCTCTTCCTGTTTGTTGCCCATGCTGCATGCATTGGGGTAGATGCATTTCAGTTGGGCTATTGATCCTGCCACCTTTTTGGGGGGAGAAGCCCTAATTCCTATGTGACCATTCATTCTCAGGCACTTCCATGGTTTCTAACACATCAACATCCCTTGAGTCTTTGACGTCGCATGGATCTCCATCCCCTACCTCCACTGAGACGGCAGACCGAAGGATCTCGCTAGCATGCTGTCCCTCAAACATCGGCCTGCTGCCCCCAGGCTTATCTCTAGTGAGCCTGGTTTTATGCCTTTCCCCCTTCAAATCTAGTTTAAAGCTCTTTCCACGAGTCCTGCTAACTCCTGTGCAAAGATTCTTTTCCCCCTTTGATACAGCTGTACCCCATCTCTTGACAGCAGGCCTGGTGTCGTGTAAACCAACCTGTGATCCAAAACCCCCAAAATTCTGCCAGGCTCGGAGCCAGGTATTGATCTGCTGGCTTTTCCTGTTTCTTCTCTCATCAGTCCCTGCAACTGGAAGGATAGAAGAGGACACTACTTCTGCTCCTGATCCCTTAATCAGTTGTCCCTAGGCCCTGAATTCTCTCTTGATTGCCCTCGCACTTCTTGTTGCAACTTCATCACTGCCTACCTGAAAAATCAATAATGGATAATAATCTGAGGGCCGTATCAACGTAGGACGCTTTTTCTTCACATCTTTAACCCCAGGGAGGCAGCAGAATTCTCTGAGAAGCGGGTCTGGTCTGCGTGTTGGGCTTTGTTCCCATCAGAAAGGAGTCTCCTATGAAGGTGGCCTATCTTTTTTTCTTTATGGAAGCAGTTTTGATGCAGAGCGTAGGCCGGCTTAACCTCGGCGACACCTCCACGCTAGATGAACCATCGTCCTCGTTCTCGTTCGGTTCCACTCGCAGAGCTTCATACCTGTTACGCCAGGGCACCTGGGCAGGTGGGACAGTCGCAGAGGAGACGTGCTGCCGCGCCGGGCAGGGACTTGTCGCCATTGCCCCTTCTTTCCCTTAAGTCACCGCGTTCAGCCAGGCGGAGAGCGTCGGTCCTGTGTCAGTCACCACGTCTGTGGCTTCATAGTTGGGGTGAGCTGGTCTAAGTGTGTGGGCTACCTGTCAAAAACGTGGTCTGGTCCCCAATGAGATGTTTGTGCTATTTCTGGTGATAGCGTGACTACGTGGTAAACTGGAATTATGTCCCTTAGCTAGGCTCCGTTTCCGCTGGATTTAGTGCCTTTATCTAGCTCGTTGCACGAGATGTACAGTTGCTGGTAAGAGCTGTAAAGAGGGTCTGGGATCACAGAATTTCTCTTTTCATGACAGCCTGCGCTGACATTGACTTAAAACGCTTGTGAAACCTGAGAACGATTGGGTTTAAAACTCCCTGAGGGCAGGATTATCCTCCGGGTTCTGGGGTGATACAGTGCCTGTCATGGCAGGGCTCTGCTTACACCCCTCAGTGCTACTGCCTTATGTTGTATGTGTCTTAACAATACTAATGTTATTTTTCAGATTACTATATCTGAAATATTACCGTATCTGCAATTGCAATAGCAACGGCACCTTACAGAAGTTTGCAGATATGCTAAGTTTGTATTCCAGCTCTTCACCTTACAAAATTTTTAAATGCAATTGCCTGAAAAAACATTGCATATCAGTGTAGCAAAAAAGCATGAAAAGGGCCAAACCTGACCTTTGTCAGGTTGGCTGAGCCTGGGAAGGAAATATAACCCATGCTTGATGAAGCATGTGTCTGTGCTCTTTGCTTCCTCTTGACTGAACTGGTATTTGAGCATACACTTAAAAGTAAGCATGTGCTCAAATACATTCCTGAATCGTGGCCTCATCTCTGCCTCAGAAAGAGGAGAGTGCTCTCTTCTTGCCTATCGACCTTTCTAACCATCACAGAAATGCTACACCTAACTCTGAAAAGCAGTATTTGGCTTTCCTGCCTGGCAGACAGGTGAATCTCAAAAGTATTTCTTGGACAATCTGTTTTGGAGAACAGTGGGACGAGGCAGAGCCTGGAGCCCGTATGTTTGGCCAGACATCCCGTTGGACACGCTCTTCTTGAGACACGGCTGTGTTGCAAAATGTTTGCGTAATTTATCCAGTTATAAGCAAGATCTAATTTTTCTTACTCCTAAAGTTACATGCTGTTATTGGTCATGTATTAACTCTTACTGCAAGTACAACTGGTGGAGGATGCTGTTAGAAGGGTACGATGCAGAAACTGTGAGCGACTAGGAACAGATCAAGTCACAGTAAATAAATACGAGGCAGTATTTTTTACATCATATACAAGTTATGTAGAAACGTAGCAGTCTGGTAACCCAAGTAGCCCAGCTATCTCAGCTTCAATTTTCCTACATAATTGCTATTTGAACTGTATAATACTTTGTCATAAGCTTTGGAAATTATAATAAATCGTTTGCAGGTGGATAGGAGTAATACATCATTAGGTTAGAAGGATCAAGTTAAGTCTCCCCAGTTAAGTATGAAACACAGTAAATAAATTTTATATCTGGATTACTGCTCCTTTACCTGAATAGTAAAAGTTGCAGGTTTTTTCGTATGAACAAGTAAAGCAAGCAGAAAAGTACTGGATTTTGCAGAGTGAATGGCCGTTGTTGCCATAGAAATAAGGAGATACTAGGATTTTGATGAGCAACTGAGAAACAATTTCTATTGAATTCACCTGTATGCGAGTAGCATACAGTCATGGCAAAGAATAAGACTGTACTGTGTTCTTAAATAACATTTCCCATCTCTAACTTAGATAGTTTGATACAAAAGAGTAAAATAGTTTGGCTTTTACCAGGTTCAATTCTCAATAAAACCTTTTTTGCCAGCTGGCTTCTGTTCCTTTTAAATGGCTGCAGTGCCTAAGTGTAAAATTGCTGCTTGTGATGGGCAAATCAATAAAGTCTTATTAGTGTGCTCTGCTGCCTCTCATTGCCATCCCCACCGCAGTGCCCTTCGTTCGATGAAGAGATGCTGGGACATCAAGTTCCCAACGCCCTCTGATTTGTGGCTAGTGGGGTAGGAAGGTCAAAAGGGATACTGCATCTGAATAGCTCAAATATCGACTAAAACAAACCCTTCTGTGAGCAGCAGAGCAAGGAATGCCTGGTGCCCCCTGGATTCGTCTCATGTTTGGATTTTCTGGTGCCAAATAAGACATCCCTTGCAGCTTTGCTGTTTTTGAAGCCTTCATGACTAAATTCTGGTGCCTGGTACCAGTGGCTCTGGCTGCAGCCCTGTCCTCCGTGGGAGCGTTACCGCAGTCCATGAACCCTGTTGGACCCTGATATGTTTGAGGCTTTGCTAATACAGCAGCTAAACCTAGCTGATGGCATTCAGAGTTTTTAGAGACGAAACAAATGCACAAAGTGAGTGATAAGATTCACCTTTTTTTTTTTTTTTCCCCTTTAATTCAGGGAAAAATTCAGGAGCTGGTAAACTGCTGTGTGTATTAGGGCAGGTTGGTCCCAGCCAGCAATGGCTACCAGCGCTAACACAGCTGTTTCCAAACGTTATAGCAAGTTTTGGTTTTATTTAAATTAAAAAAAAAAAAAAAAGACTTATAGATAAAGATCACTTGGGGTCAGGCTGTCATAACAAATAGCAGAGTATGCTATCACGCAGTGACAGGCAACAGGAGATACACCTACTGGAAACACTAACAAAAATATGCCTAATAAAACTAGAAACCGTAATCGTTTCTGATAATCCACGTGATCCTAAAGCTCATCTATTCAAAAGAAAAACAAATTGCCACTTGTAAATAAAGTGAGTGTTAAAATGTGTTTATCAGACCTTCACCTTTTAATAAATGGCTTTTAATCAAATCGAATACTTGAGCAGAGCATTTGTGTTTCCGCAGCAGTGTCGCGATCTTCAGTCTCCTGTGCTTTTATACAACTTGTGTCTTTGGTCTGTGCAAAATGTGTTACTAATAACAATGCTTTTTATTTACAAAATATTCTTCTGGCTGGTCATTTGGCTCTGGTGGTATCAAATTATAACCTCATTTTTCCAGGTGCTCTAGTCAAAAATGTGGTTCATGGTGTATTGCAGGCTTTGCAGATAAACTACCATTACTCTTGACCATTGGCAAATTGTTTAAACCATCCTTCGGGTAGAGCATCCTCGGGACAGTCTTTAGATGTCATTACCAAAACAGGGATAATGGGGTGGGAAGATGTACCAGAACATGGAGGCCAGTCTTTAAAACCAGCATTTTCTGCGTGGGCTTGTACATTTTAATAGCTTTTGTCTCAGACCTCTGTAGTTTCATAGAGGTGCAAATGTTTCGAAATGCAAATACGAATGCTAATGTATTAATTAATTTAAAAGGAAAATGGTAAAAACAAAATCTAGGGGATGTGAAATAATGGAGTCAGCAGGCAAGAGTTTTAAAATAACGAGGAGGAGATGATTTTTAGCCACAATATGTGGTGAAACTCAGGAACTCCTTGCCAGATGATGCA
The DNA here is from genome assembly GCF_000737465.1 of Haliaeetus leucocephalus. Taxonomy (NCBI): domain Eukaryota; kingdom Metazoa; phylum Chordata; class Aves; order Accipitriformes; family Accipitridae; genus Haliaeetus; species Haliaeetus leucocephalus. The sequence continues at coordinate 2,214,978 of NW_010972609.1, forward strand.
GCGGAAATCTCTTCAGGGTTACTAAATACATATCAAATACCCCTAGCTCGGGAGGGTCCATGAGCTCCAGATCGTGGTACGCTGGGGAGATACGACGATATCCTTGTCCTGCTCTTACAGCCTTCTCCGGGCAGGAGATGGGACTAAACTGACCTGGGGTCTAACCTGGTACACCAGCTCTTAAGTGCCTAAGCTAAAATTCTCATTTTATAGAAAGGGAAACAGAGAACTGTTTTGTTCTTTTTAGCTGTCTTTTTAGCTGATAACTGCCTGAAGACTAATTAGGGAATGAAAATAGAGCATTTGTCGTCAGCCGTTGGCTACTGGCAGAGTTTTTCTACATTGTGTAGAAGATAGATGTGCGTGTAGACCCCCAGCAATATGATTACACCATGAACTCTACATGCTTATCTTAAATTTCTCCTCCTTCAGACATCGTCCACTACAACCAAGGCAGCTGGGATCCAGAGAAGGTACTCGTTAGCAGTGCTGTTTCGAGGCGTATTTATCCAATTCTTTAGGGGATTTTTAACGTCCTAAAAAGACAGGCTGAATTATGCTTTGCTCCCTCTTAAAACTCCTGAGATTTTGTTTTCCCCTCTCTTAGATGATGAGTCATCATGTTTATCAAAATCATACATCACTACCTAGAAATCATGTAATTTATTTAGAAATGCTGACTTCCACATTTTATCTGCTAAACTAAGCAAGTACTAAACTGGCCTTGATCAATGTGCTTCAGTCAAGGGTGCTGGCAATTTACTGGCTGTGACCTTCCCTGCGTGTTTAAGAGCCTAAATGACAGGGAAGGTCAATGGCAATTACGCCGTTTAAGAAATTCATGGAGAGTTAGGCAGCTAAGTAACTCCAAGGATTTAGATCAAAGTTTGATTTATTTCTTTTTTTTTTTCTTTTTTTTTTTTAATATCGATATCATCACTTAGCAGTCAAGGTTAATTCATTTGTAGTGAATGAGTAAGGTAGATCTAGCAATAATGAGTTCCAATAAATAAATAAACTCTGCCTTTGCGCTTCTAAACATAGACTTTTAGGTCCTCTAGAGAATGTTATTAAAAAATAATTACCTAGTCACTCTGAAACTGTTAAATGATCCAAACAACACTCATACAGGCTGTGATACTAGACCTAATAAAATTTAATTCTGTTTTGTCAATTCAAAACTCTTCATTTTGGCTGACAGAAGATGTTTTAATATGCAGTACATTATGAGTGCATTCATATCTATAAAATGTTTTAGCAATGTCTAATAATTTTGGATGTTTTAATTTCTGGGCATCTAATCTGAGCTGCTTTTAAAAGTCCTAATGATCAAGAGAGCGTTCTACGTGTGGCTGCATTTTCAAGGTATTGCAAGTTGAAAAATTAGAACCAGAAGCAACCAAACCCCACTAATTATGTTGTCTCCTAAGGTACGTGAGATGCCCTTAGAATTCAAAAGGTTGTTGGTTTTCAACATGAAGCGAAGTAATCCTTCTAAATGTTTTGCTCATCGGTGGGCGTTGCTCTGGGGATTTTTCCGGACAAAGGACACGATACGGAGAAGAGTTGGTGAGACAAAATTGTTCCCGATTTTGTAACCGATACCTTCAAAGAATCGAAGCCCAACTGTCCTGGGCAAGCTTTTTGTGTTTTAACCTTGTTATATGAACACTTCCAAGCCATTTAAGCCAGTGCAGCATGACAGAAATAAAATTAAATCCTATTTCAGCAGCTAGAATCATTTTGTCTTAAGCCTATTAGTAAAAGATCACTTTCTACTTTTTCCTTACCTGCACCGTGTATCTGCCGTGTATTCAGTTCTTAGTTGTAAATGTTGTGTATAACTGTACAACGTAAAGAATTGCAGTGTCTCTGGTCAGACTTTTGTTTAAAAAACATTTTTGTGCAGTCAAGCAGGAATTGAAAAGTATGTATGGAGTTGTATTTGGAAATACTCGTACAGGAATTCCTGCTTAAAATTATTATTTTGCCATCAGCATGTGTGAGCTGCCATTAGTGTTCCCTGCCTTGTAGGGGTAATATCAGGATGGTCGCGGCTTTTGCCAAGTCACTGTGATATTAGCTTAAAAATTAACATTTTCATCGGAAGTCCCGAGTTAAACGCACATCTTTGTATGTGGCTGGCACCGTCACGTGTGACTGATGCCGTGGTATTTAACATAATGGCATTTTGAACTGTAAGGCATTATTTGTGCCCTGTGTTAGCCGCTGGCGTGGGTGTTGTGTCGTCTCTGGCCTTCTCCATGCTCCCCAGCGATGACAAACTGAAAAAGACAGTCATTATCTTCCACTCTGCACTTTCCAGAATGGAGCAGGATTTCCAGCCTGGTATTTCACTAAGATGCTTTTGTTCACTTAAAGGACTTTCATCAACTGAATATTCATTTATGCATCAGATTGCACATTTCTTGAGAAAGATGAGGACTGAAGCTTTTCAGTGCTGTAGTTTGAGATGCAAAAATGAATCATAAATCACTTGAAGAATTCTGTCTTTAAATACCCATACTGCAGTTGCAATAAGAACACGTATTTAAACAACCATCTCAGTGTTTTCTAATGTGGGCTATGCTTACTGCAGTGAAATTGTGAGCACCTGTTTGAAGGAGACATGCAAGAAAAAATGTTTCACATAATTTGAGATTTCTCTCAAAGTGCTGCCCTTCTCCTTTGTCATTTTCTTTGGGTTTACGTTTGCAGTGGGATTTTCAGGAGTGAGGAGACCTTGGGTTGATGTTTGTTATTAGGAACTGTAATGTGGGCATCACCTTCAAATACCTCACAAGAAAGTGGTTTAATTCCCCTCACCCCCCAAGTTGCGTGGTTCAAGACTTTCTGTATCTAGTCAGGCATAGAGATTATACATAAATGGATCGTTGCATGCCAAATACCGCCCTTATTTGTATAAGCAGAGTCTCATGCCAACATCTAGCTTTTATCCCAAGCACTGACTGTGGTGGGTTGACCCTGGCTGGATGCCAGGTGCCCACCATGGCTGCTCTATCACCGTCCTCCTCCGCTGGACAGGGGAGAGAAAAGATAATGAAAAGCTTGTGGGTTGAGATAAGGACAGAGAGAGATCACTCACCAATTACCATCACAGGCAAAACAGACTCAACTTGGGGAAATTAATTTATTACTAATCAAATCAGAGCAGGATAATGAAAAAAAACCCCACAAATCTTAAAAACACTTTCCCCCCACCCCTCCCTTCTTCCTGGGCACAACTTGGCTCTTGATTTTCTCTACCTGGAGCGCAGGGGGATGGGGAATGGGGTCAGTTCTTCACACGTTGTCTTTGCTGCTCCTTCCTCCTCAGGGGGAGGACTCCTCACACTCTTCCCCTGCTCCAGCGTAGGGTCCCTCCCACGGGAGGCAGTTCTCCATGAACTTCTCCAGCGTGGGTCCTTCCAACGGGCTGCAGTTCTTCAGGAACTGCTCCAGTGTGGGTCCCTTCCATGGGCTGCAGTCCTTCAGGCACAGCCTGCTCCAGCGCGGGTCTCCCATCGCTGATGGGCTCGGCCTTGGCCAGCAGCGGGTCCGTCTTGGAGCCGGCTGGCATTGGCTCTGTTGGACACAGGGGAAGCTTCTAGCAGCTTTTCCCAGAAGAAGGGAAAACTCAGGAGAAATACAGCGAGCGTGTTTTTCCTCACGAAACGTACAGCACTGTAACTTCTGTGGTCCTCGAGGTCTACACCCAAACTTTGGTGGTGTGAGGGTTGGTACCAGAGGTGAAGCTCTTTGGGCAGGGTTATACGGTGGTAGCTCAGAGGCAGAGTTTGGGAACCACCCTGTGATGGAGGTTACGCAGATGGTGTTATTGTCTCTATTTTCCTGCAATAAACTTTCAATTTTTCTCATAGCAAATGAAAAATATTAGCATCTGGTCCAGATGTCTGGGACTACAGTTATTTTTTGTGCATGTGTTTGCTTTTACTAAGCTATGAACACTATTTAAATTTGTGTAGAAATAATTTTACTGCGGAAATAATTATCTATAGTCTGGAATAAGTGTGCATATATATGAAGAATGTGCCATTACTGGAAAGACACGTTGTTTATATGATGAATGCTATAGTTTTTTTGAAAGGTATGATAAAGAGGCAGAATTATTCTTCTCTTACTTGCTTCTCCTCTTAGTGATACAAATGTATCTTTCTTATACTAAAATGTTGATATTGAGTTTTAATAAATCAATTTTATTGATACAGAATACTGTCTAGAGGATGCTGGTTAATGTATGGAAATAAATGCACTTCAGCATATGTGTGCTTTGGAAAATTATGACTGGAAAGAGGTGCAGAAGTGGAATCAACTTGCACAGTTACCTGTGAACATCAAAAACATCTCAGTGAACCAAGAAAGTAACTTATATGTAGATTTGAACCCAATAATTTTATTTTGATTGGAAATACCTGCAAGACAGTTAATTTCAGGGGATGGTTAAAGTTACCGAAGAAATGGGTGTGCCTGGCAAACACTTGATGGGCATCTTCTCTGGTAGGCACAGTGGACAACAGTGCAGAGGTGGTTTTGTCTCAAGTCTGTGAGGTTCAAAATCATTCATGGCATACAGGTGGTGAGTTTTTACAGTGATTTCGGGTGGGGAGAGAAGCGGCAGCTTCTGTACTGTTGCAGGACATCAGTAATGTGAGTATATACAAAAGACGCTCCATTTAAGGAGGGAGAATGTAGCATTATTAGTCTATATTTGAGAAAACCAAAAGTAGTTTTTGTGGGTTTGGGTGGTTTTTTTTAATTTGTTTTTATTTTCCGTGAGAAAGACAGATTTTCTTTCATTTGTTTCCAGATGCTAGTTGCCTTTTGGCCTGCTGGCTCTGTTGATCTGGCTGGCATTTTGGGTTCTTTGGTATTTCTGAAGTAGTGTGTTTATTGCCTTTTGCGTTACACTTGAAGTGTTAGCAAGGGCGTAAACATTTAGGTCAGGTTCAGGCTGAGGTCTTCCGCTAGTTCTTAATATTTTCCCTTGAGCGGTTGCATTCTGCTTTTGCGTGCTGTCTTGGAGAAACCTCATGTTGGTGCGAATGAAAGTGAAGCAAAGCCAACAGGTTTTTTAAAGGAGGTTGATTAGACTTAGAGAAGAAAACTGCTTTGGGAACTCTAGAGAGAAAGGATTTGACTTTTGTTGCTTTATACTAGAAGTCAGTAGCAAAGCCATGGAGGGATTGTAGAAGTAATTAATCCATTTCTTGTAGCCACATGAAAGAAACTCAAAGCTTGGAGAATAGTATTTAATATGCTGCTCTGTTGAATGACGGCCCAGTTCCAAAAAGCGGTATTCCAACTGACAAATTGAGAGAGAAATTAGTTTAGCCTATGAATAATCATGAGTTAGAAAACATTTTTCTGTACTCGTTATGGATTGTAGTCATCAGTTACATGTGGTTTTGGTGTGTCTCCTTTAGTTTTCCCCATGATAGCTTTTTTCCCTTCCAAAGTCATGCATTGTAATCTAGGAGAGCGGGACTTGCAGGATTTATTTCACTCTGGTGCTCTTTTCCCCTGCTTGCCTGCCCTTTCCAGCCTCATTGCCCCAGTCTCCTCCTCACAGCTTCTGAATCTTCTGACCTGTTTTAACCATTATCTAGGTAGTGGGCTGTAAGGTTCTAGCAAGCTTGGTGAATATTGCCACCCAGATGGAAGAGAGAAATCGGATTAGTTCTTTTGCCAGCAAAAAATTTGCAGTGGGAGCCCATTCTCTCTTAAACCTGCAAAAGGAGAAATGCTGTCAATGCATCTACCGCATAAAAACAAACAAAAAACGTCAAAGGAAGCTCATGTTTTACTGAACTCCAGCAATTCCAACCACTAGACAAAAAGCTATAGCAAACCGGCTTCATTAGCGCTTCATTAGCTTTGCTAAACAGACTCAAAGGGAAATGAGCACTATACACAAGAGTTGAATACTGTTCCAAATGCTCAAGATTATTTTCTAACTTGTATTTCTTTTGAGCTGTTTAAATTGGCCAACATCTGCGAAGATACTAAAAAGTGTTTCTGCTACTGGAAAATTATAATATTCCCCTTCTGCAACCTGCTTCATTGCTTCTCCTCTCTTCTACCCTGCTGAGCCTGCTTCTGTCTGCTGTTAGGTGACGTTGGCACAATTCAGACTCTCTAAAACTGTTGAACTTTGTCATACATGGTAATTTGTATAAACAAGACATTCTTTCAAGTCTAAAGTATTTTTATATATATATATATCTCTATCTCTGTTTATATAGACATATTCCTTATACCAGAACTGTTGGAGAGACACATAACATGCCTTTTTTTTTTTTTTTTTTTTTTTCTGCTGAGACCTTTGCATATTTATGGTTGTTCTTAGCTATATTTGGTTTGTATGATTGAGTCCTTTCAATTTAAACAAGAAGTGTTTAGAAAGAAAATGTTCTGAAGTGGGCCACGTGCTTTTCTCTTGTATGGCATTTTTGTTTGATTATACAGCAGCTGGTGTCAGTGGAACTGAGGTATTTAAAGAAAATAGACATCATAAACTCCAGAGGGTGTTGACTTAGGCAGCAATGCTAATACTTAACAAATGCCTTTCCTGATCACAAGTAAATAGGACTCGGGAATTTTGGAGATCTGTGTGTAGTTTCTTTACAACTGTAGAATATATGCGATTGTGCCTCTTTGTGCTACGCTAAATTCTTATGAAGAAAGGAGCTGTGTTTTTTTCAAGGAAAGCCATAATGAGTTCTGGTACAACTTCATTTTATATTTTTAGATCACAAGGGATAATTTACTTGCCCTTTTCTTATGGCTCTTGTTAGAATTCATGTTGCTTAATCTCCTTGCTCTGCTATTAAAACTCACCTTTGTATTTTCCACAGGCTAGGAGAGACTAATCTAAGCTCCTGGTAATTAGTGCTAATTTAGTTCTTTGTGCTCCATGAGTGGCCCACAAAGGCCTAATACTGAATGTGCATATTTTATCTTCACAGTAAGCTAACAATCCAATCAATGAAAAGACATTTTTTTCTCCATAATTCCTATCTTGCTTTTTTTCCTTCACCCTCTCATCATATAAACCTGTGCATGTATTGAGATAATAATGCTAAGAATCAATTTAACCATGCTACAGTAGTTAATAGCAAGAAGCAAGAATCAATAGCAAGAGTACTTCTGTAGAGGCTGAGCCGAAGGTTGACAAAAATGTCTTTTGAAGGAGCAGTGTTTTCATCTCTTGCCAGAACGTGGCTGTTTCCAGGACTGTATTTAGCAGCTGCTCATGCAACAGAGAAAGGCACCTCCCAGGATAGCATCTGAAGAGAGCATCCCGACTGAATGAAGACATAGCTTGGACTCTTGCCTTTGACATCCCTCTCTCCCATACAACCCCAACCACATCAACAGCCGCCTTGTTTTTCAGAAGCTAGCATTTTAGAAACTCCTCCTGCAGAAAGAATATATTCCTTCCTTTAGATCAGCATGTTAGGCCAGTGGTACCTCCTGGATGAAGCCAGCAGTCTCACAGCCTGTGATACTTCTGTGCTCGCAGAAGTCTCCCATCTATTCTGGCTGATAGCTGTTCAATGATCGGAGAAAAAATAGCTTGATACAGTCTGCCTAGCAAAACGAGCTGCTGTTGGGGAACCTGGGGTGCTATAGAAGGGATATATATGGACCTCAGGGTAACAACCAAGTTCAGCGAACCCTAAAGGTAAAGTGTGTCATGTCAATTCCTGAATTACATACGTCAATATGGTGGGATCATTTTTTACCTGGATAAATCCTTCTTAATTTAAGACTGTGATAGGGATCTAAGACCGGGAGAAGTAAACAGTCAGTTGATGCAATTTGGGAATACAGTTGAAGTAGTAAGTTTATTGCATTTTAATGCGTGATTTTCAAACTTCATAGAAAGGTTTGCTTCTGAAGACTACATTAGATGTAGATCTAAAACATAGGTAGGTAGTTTTAAGAAAAATGTGCAGGACCCCAGCTTTAATCCCAGACAGCAGTTATCAAACATCAGTAATGGCTTCCTGCCATTAACAGGGAAGAATTTCTGCTGTGGTTTTCTGCCTTGGAGTTCAAAGCGCGAATGTCTGTGCTCTGAAGTCAAACGGACGGGGAAAGCGGCAAGCGCTCCAGTCGAAACTCTGCTTAATTTTTGGATTTCATTTCCCTTTCCTGTACTGCTGTGAACACCCAAAAATGTTCCCATTGTTTTCATGGGTTTTGATTTTCAATGCCAGCGAAGGCTGAATTGTTTCCTGAGGTGACTCCAGTACTGCCTTTGGATCGCACAACAGACGCGTCTGCTAGTGCACGGGATCGTACAGACTGATAAGTTGTAGATAAGCCTTTGTGTTTTACTTGCCAGGAAGCAAAGAATGAAAACGGTTCTCTCGCCCTCCTCTTATTTGCAGTTCCATTTTGTGATGTGAAATGGGTTCAAGAGCTCGACTTCCTACTAGTACTGCACCTTGACAAAGATGTATGGGACTGCTAAGTTGGGGGACGTCTCCTCGGGTAAAAATGCTCTCCTCAATTGATAAGCATAATTGCAAAGATTAAAAAAAAGATGTAAGATAGGCACAGTCCCCTGCTGCAGAACAGATAAGCTTGAATGACAAAAAAGTGGTAGAACAAGCTGAGTATTTCTAAGTAAGAGTAGAAAAAACCCTGCAAAGTTAGTCATCGCAAATGCTCAGATTGAGTGTTTCTGGGTTTTTGCATGCATGGAAGTATAGCAATACGTTGCTAAATCTGGTGGAATACAGTAGGAGCCACAGTGTTCAGGGCTGTGGATTTGAAATCTGAGAAAATAGTGTTTCTGAGAACTTCTCTGTTCTTCTTAGCCTTGTGCTCAAGGACTCTCCCTTCGCTTGATGTGTTTTTCTTACGCTGGGAAGTGTGTTATTGGTTTGCTCCCCCTTTGTGTATTTAAGCTACCTTTGTAAGGAACTGAGATGGTTTTGATAATTCTGTTGCTCCTTTTGTCTGCTAGTTCATCTTTTCTCCTCTATCTCCTTCCAGTACCTTCTGAACCCATTTACCAAGATTTCAAATACATCTGCAGGAACAGTAGATGCATTGACTCTCCATAAATGGCTCGGCGAGGTTAATGGAAATTGCTGGCTGTCTAGAGGGAAGGCATTCAAACTGATCTTCTCGTGGAGGGAAATGCAACCTCAAGCTGTGGTGAGGACACTGGAGGTTGTTCAAGAACATACGGAAGAGACCTTGGGTAGTTTAGGGGAAATAAAGATGTTGCCAGGGAGAGGGATGGCAACAGGAGTAGTAAGGTAGTAGTGAAGCGGGAAGTCTTCAGGGACTTTGGGGAAACGGGGGATGTGGTAGTGCGAGTGATTAGTGGGAATATGTCACTGGGAAGGGCAAAAAGCAAGGACTGTTGATGATGGATGGAGGTGTGTGCATGGGATGTAGGGCACAAATCCACAGGAGATGCTTTCTCGTTCCAGTGTGGGCAGGAAAACTTTTTTTCTGGTGGCACCCAATTAATTGTGGTTCTGTTCGATAAATGTTAATATATTCCTGTCTCACAAAACTGCTGTGTTAGCATGTGTCTGGCTGCCACTTGTGAATTCAAACCAGCAGTTTTGCTGTGCAAGTAGGTCGGCTTCTCAAAAGCTGGGAAGTGAACTCGTGGTGACTTTTTCACTTTAGGTCACCCTGCGGCTTCATTCGTACAAAAGCATTATGTCGGCAAATCAAGAAATGATTTCTCTCTCTAAACAGTTTACTGCTACAAAGAAAAAAGTGTTTGGACACAGCTGGTTTTAGGATGTAAGATTTCTAAAAATACTTTTTTCCCTGAAATTATTGCAGATACTGCATCATCCTCGTAGGCTGTACAAATCCGTCTTTATATGTTTTCATGGCAGTGGCTGCTTTAGCTGCTAAATATTGATTAAAGCATTTTGATATCAAGATGAGCTGTCAGAGAATCTTTTGCATGCAAAAATCAAGTAAAATTGATCTTAACTGTATTAAAGTCAAGATGGTCGTGCTCAGTCAGCTTACATTTGCAGAATAACTGTGCTGCAGTACATATTTCTAGAATGTGCTAAGACTTTATGTATGTTATATAGTCTAGTAAAAAAGGTATCATTTGGTGATGACTTAATTTAATCTTGTAGATTTGATAAATCTTCATTAATGCTATTATTTTGAAGCTTCTTTCATTGACTGTGTCAGTCAAAACTAAAAATTGGGCAAACAGGACTTGCTGATTTCAAGCCACAAGTCATGAAGTAGTTAATGCACATAATTGATGAACAAATGGGAAAAGCACACATGTGATAAATAATACATGCATAGAAATTGTAGCCTGCCTACAAAGAGCCATGAAACAGAACTGAATAAGCAACAAAATCGGAAAGATATTCAGCGTTACTTGAATTATTTTTGCAAGCATCCAAGATCATTAAGGGTATAAACTAGAGATTACAGCGTCACATTAGTATTAATAAAATGCTCTTCACTTCGTATTTAAAAGTAGTTACCATATGGTTACTTCTGAGTCCTGCTGTGAATCTGGTTTTGATGAAGCATATGTTTCTGCTTCCTATCTCCTTTGGTTTAAGTGTGCAGCAAACCGAACTTGTTTCCTAGCAGCTGAATGTGCATCACTGGTATCTCGGCAGGGTAGCGTGCCCAAGGAGTCATTATAGGACTTGGTGGAGGCTTCTTAGCCGTTTGGAGTTTTCTTTGGTGGGAGCGCTCTTCTGAATATCTGAGCGTTTCTACATCAGGTGAGGAGACCACAAAGACGTTCTTTGCTTGGATGCATTACTCTGCATATGTCTGTCCGTTTAGAGACCTTTTTCCAGCTGTCTTGGCCAAGGGATAGGTGAACACAGCTCGTTCCAGAGTTCATTAGCGCTGCTCCAAGCATCAATTAGTAGTGAAATAAGAGCATGGAGGTAGTGGTGGGATAGCGGTACTTCCGCAAAATGAATCATTTTCATCTACCCTCGGGGACATAAGGAATTGCCTCCAAAGTGCTTCCACTACAAACTCAGAGGGATGAAACCACTATTCTCCACGATAGCAGCTTGTTCTGCTGTAAGTAAATCACCTGCTCAGTCTATGCTGTTGTATCTGTAACAGCTCATCAGTTCATCAAGAGAACGCTGCTGAGGCCCTGAGTACTATTATAAAACAAAACAACAACAAAAAACCCCTCTGACAAAGCTAGCCTCAAAATAAAGAACACAGATACAGGGCTGCAGCTTTATTTTCCAAATGAAAGTGAAGAGCCCTGTAGTTAAATTTCTGCATTTGAAGTACTATTGGATGTGAAAGCTTGTGCAGCTGAGTATAGGAGGAGTCGGACTGACTGTCAGCTTTCGTTTATCAGTCAAAGGCTATTTCTCTATTCATCTAGTATAGATCAGAGTGGCTGCAACCCAGGGGGCCCACTTTAAATCAGTCTGGGTATTCGTGCCAGGAGGAGAGAGTGCTGCGGAGGAATGCTTTTGCTCAGCACGCGATGTGGGTTGGTGCCAACCGCTGAAACGGGGAGAGTCTCCCTGGGTCTCCTCTCAGTAACAACGTAGTAAAAATATTCAGAGGAAGAACTTGGGTGTAAATACCTTGGAAGTTACAGTACTGTACGTATAAAGCGTAAATTCTTTTCGATGATGCTTTGGGTCATGGTTGCTGTCTGGCAAACGCTAGCATGAATGGTTGGTTCGTCCATTAGCACGAACTTTTCAAGGTGAATGGTTTTCAGCTGGCTTTTCTGCACATCACCAGTCGCTGTATTTCTCAGTGTCTCCGTTCCTTGTCCGTGTAACGGGGACGTATACATTGCTTTTCCATGCTTTGTCTCTTGTGTCTGTCTGTATTGCGTGCTGTTTGTGGCAGATACGATCTCTTACGAGTGCGTACAAAACTACCTGGATCTCCAGGTTTGGCTGGGGCTGCTGAATACTAAAAAAAGGGCTGATCAAAACCATTTCTGAGGCTGTCATCACCTGAATTTTCCTTTGAGTCTGTTTTCTATGAAGAAACTGTCTTAGTAAAAACAGGCAAACAAACCCCTGCAAAAAGATGATGCTCAAAAATGTAAATCTGGTTATCTATCAAATCTGGTTCTGTTTCAGCAGACCTTGTAGAGAGTTCCCAATAGCTGTCAACACAAATATGGTTATGGACCAACAGCCAACTCCAGTTCCCCCCAAACCATGGAATAAATTAATTCTTTCAGTCCTTCTGGAACACAGTGAGGTGGTAAACAGGAGGAAACTGAATCCCAGGTGCTACATTGTGCTTTTTTGTTTGATTGGTTTTGTTCGTGTTGTTGGGGTTTGGTATTGTTTTTGGGTTTGTTTTTGTTTTTTTTCAGAAAAGATACATCCTAATTGTATGTACTAAAAAATAATTTTAAAAAAAGTTATTCCCATTGTACTTCAATCAGATACAAGACTGGGGATTAAGAGGGGCTTTAGTCTCAGCTCATTAATTGTGCAGTGTAAGGATATACAAGCAGGATTGTTGTATCTTACCTTCCCCACACTGTGGACTGAAAGATCCCCAAGCTACGGTATGTAGTAGATGTTGCAGACACTCTTTAATGTTTGGAACATACACAGAAATCTTGGGTGAATTGTGCCTCAGAAATGCCAAGTATCTTACAATATTTCAATGAAAAATTAAATTCATTGAAGTTGTTCCTGTGGTTTGGAAGGTGATGGTCTTGATCGTAAGGAGAAATAGGTACAGTACTTGTAGAGAGTAGCTTACTAAACTACTACAGTCCTTTGTTTCTTGCCAAGAATTAAGAATTTTTTGTGAGCATATTTAAAAATTCAAAATCCATCAATTAATCAGAAGCGATAAAATATTTAACAAGTGTGCTGCAGACAGCAGATCATTCAGACTAATGCAATAATGTGTTGACAATTTTTCGGGTTTCATACCCTGCTGAGGACGTCGGGAGGTCCTCCGTGCCCGGCTAGTCCTGCCTCTGCACCTTGGCGGAGGCAGAAGGGGGGAGTTCAAGCTGGGCTTTGGCCGTGGGCCATTTCTCTGCTCCCACGTGTAAAAAGCAGCCCCTGCTCCCTTCCTTGTTAGAGGAGTAATGCTCTTTCCCTTTTCTCAGTAGAAAAAGCAGCTCAGCACAATAAACCTCATCCCCATCCCAGTAAGGCAGTGGCCCCTGGTGACCTCCCCTCCCTGGATCTGCTGCAGAGGAGCTGGGTGGTTGCAGTGGTGAGCTGGGGGTGCTCGGTCACGGCAGAAACGCCGTGCCTGAAGGCTGCTCCTGGTTTTCTCCCGCCACTTGCTTTTACAGTGAGGAATCGCGTTCTGCTGAAAACCAGCACGTGATTCTTTCGTCTATGAAAGGAAGAAAACGATCTCGTTCATGTAAGATGTAGAGCAATAAAATAGTAAATCCTATGTATAGAAAAGACTACAGTAAATAAAAAAAATAATAACACAGTAATAACGTAATCCTGTGTAGCCTTAGGAATTTTTTAAAATTACTAACCTGTTTTGTGACCGCTCAGGAAAATTAAATATCTGATCTCTCTCACGGCCAAGTAATGAAATGCCTAATTACTTAATGCAGGAAAGTTTTTGACGGGTCACATTAAAAAAATCTTTTGTGTTTTGCCAGTCACAGTGCAAGTGGGCTTTTAATACCACAAGCATGTCAGTCCTAACAAGTTCCCTGGAAAGCGTTAGCCTTTCTGTAAGACTGAGCTTTGCCTTATAAGCTCTCCGGGAGTTGTAATGCAGCCTGTTGGCCATAGCTGTCTGGGTGTCCCCGTTTACTTCTGTATCAATTGGCTATATCCAAGCACCATCTGCTTGAAACCTTCTGCTGCAAGTGGAAGTTTACACTTGAAACAGTACTAGATCAGATCAAGACTTTGCTGTGCATCTTGATCATTAAGTATGTAGGAAGCAGAAGGAGAAATAGCAGGATATTTTATCTTTGGATGGAGATTTGCAGGTAGATTAATATTAGTCTTCTGAAAAAAATATATTGCGTATACAGGTTAAAATATTATGTCTCCTTTTCTCGGCACCATAAAATGTTTGTCTTCTATTATATACTATAATAGTTTTTAAACTTAAGATTTATCTGAGATTTTAAAACTATATTCTAGGATATGCTGACTCTGAATTAGCCAAAACCAGTGAGATGAATTGTGCAGCAAACCCAATTAATCTTTACTTTTTGCTGCAGTGGTTTAAAATAAAACCCCCAAACTTTCCCATGATCTTTAAGAAAAACGCTCCCACATCAGGGACTTCAGAAGGAAAACTCTTATTGTTAGCTCACAGCGGGGGATCAACTCCCAGCAAGCCAGGAGGATAATACTATCGGTAAATTGAGCAAATGTCCTTGCCTCCCCAATCGGCTAGTATTTGAAGGGTATTATCCTTGCTAAACTTGTCATCCACTTTAAATGGAAGTTGGACTGCAAATGTAGATACTCTACTTAAAGTGACTTTTGAAGAGTTGCCTCTGCAGTTTAGGGGTTGGATTTAATTCTTAAAGCTATAACTCTGCTGCAGCTTTATTTAATCTCTGTTTATTTGCTTTACCGTTCTCCAGTTTATAATCTAGTCAGCGTGTAAGGAAACTACTAATGAATAAGCAAAGTAAACACAAAACATCTTGGCGGGAAGAAAAGCTGAATATCAATCAGATTCAGTAAATTTCTGTCTCGAAGTAATCGGAAGGTAACTGGCGCTGCTGTATGTGGAGGAGCAGGAATAACCTTTTTGACATGGAATAGAAAGAGTGATGTGCTAGACTATTTAGTGACATTGTGGGTCATCCTCTCTCGCCAGTGCATTCCACATAATTAGAGCCTGAATCGTGAAAGTTTCTGTTTGTTGTTGCTGTCAGTCACCCATCTGACTCCTCTATTTTGTCCTATTATAGTATAGTGATTATAAAACCAGAGGAACCCAAATATTTGTTAGTCTTATAAATACCATTGCTTCCTCATCCAGACGCTTGACTATCCAAATCTCTTGCAGCCATTAAATAGGAACCACGGTCTTCAACAGCTTTAGCTGAAGTCAACTGATACAGCACACAAGGCACATCTTCCCCTTTTAACATGTATGTAATAAATCTATCTCTAAATATGTAAATATATACATTATACATATAATGTACCTGGAGAGAGAATGTGTGGTGTGTATGTGCTTGCCGAAACGATCTGACACTTTGATGTAGTTGCTTTAACAGACCAGAAAATTTTTTCTTCGTTAAGTCTTTTACTTTACTAATCTACTGACATTTCCCTGAAACACAGGTGGAGACATCTTCTGAAGATCAAAAACACAAAGCAGAGTCTGCTGTTGGCGTACTGCGCGGCGCAGGGATAGTGACTTAGACTTGGCTGTGGTTCCTTATTGCTTATTTTTCATCTCTAGGATATCAGCTCTCTTTCTCTTCCAGCAAAACACATGCATATTTGATCAGTTTGCATCAGGACTTCATCCTTTCTACTTCAGTATGTGTGAAGGACCGGCAGCTGGGGATTTCTACCTCTGGCATATCTTCCTACCTAAGTGTGCATTACAGATCAGCAGTTTATCACATCAGTGAGGTATTATGGTCTAAACCTGTGGCTTTATGAACCAGAAAGCCCTGTATGTCTGAACCAGAGGTGTTTTAGTAAATTAGACAGTACACAGTGCTCCTCAGTTTCAAAGTAAAAATGAGATTCTGTGGAAGAACTGATTTAAGCCGAGCTAAAGAAATTTAGCTGTTTAATAACTCGGCTGCATACATACGAACATGTCACTCTGGCTTTTGAACGCGTTGCCTTTAGCAAGCCGAACAGGATGAAAGCCCAAAGCTTTCAGAGGCTGCTGGAAGTGGAGCGAGTGGTTAACTGTGGTCTGTTCTCCTTAAGATCTAAAGGGAACCAATATCACAGCTTGGAATAGGGATAGTGACATTTTGCCTTCCTACAGCATCAGTTTTGACCAGGTACAGCATTTCTCTTCACTTTGTGTTCCATGTCATGGAACCCTCAAGAAAGACGAGGGTTGTTACACAGCTGTTGAACTTCATTCTGGAAATGGTCCCGTATCACTTTGGGAATTTCCAGGAGTGAATGGAGAGCTAAGGAGAGAGAAAGGAAACCAAACAATTGTTAGAATTTCTTCTCTAAAATCTCATGTGCCAGTTATATAGGATGGAGATACTAGCACAATGCGTTTGCCTAGACTTTTTAATCAGAAAGTAAAATAAATTTAAAAAAAAATACATTTCCTTCCCAATAGAATGTGACCGACTTAGTCTCCTACCGAAAGAATTTATCAGTGCTCATGTATTAGTGAGTATTTTTGTCACTCTTTGTACATGAGATAATTAATAATTTTGATGTTTCCAGACAGAAGCCTGACTTAAACTCAAGCCTGACATGAATTACTGTCTGGACTCCCTCTATCAAGAGATCAGCTTCCCTTGAAACTGTGATATTTAGCTTTGAGAAGGTTGTCTCCGTTGATCCGGATGATCATAATGATCCTAACCTCCAAATATATTTTCATATTAAGCTCCACTAAAGGAAGAGGTTATTTTTCAGCATTTCCAAATCTTTGGACTTGCACAGCTGAGAGGTAATAATGGACAGAAAGAAATGAAGGGAAATGCTTGAGGAGTGTCCTAGCTTTTAAGAAACAATCTCTTCATATTTCCAGGTGGCTCAGCAAGAGACATGAAATGTTAATTTTCTTCTTTGGGATTTGGGAGTTTGTGCTTTGTGGAGATCTTGAAAGATAATCTAAAGTGACTGGAGTCTGGTCCCATGCATTGATTATGATAAATTAATGAAGTAGCTAAAAGGGAAGTCCAATTTTAAAAATGTGCTAACAGTGAACAAAGGAATTGTCTCTAAATCCTGCACAATGTGTGCTTTTTTTTGTCTTTAGGGAGGAAAAGTCTGATGCTACTGTGGGAATCACATTATTAGGCATGACACCTATAATGAGGGCTTTTGCCCATTAGTTTAATCTACTTTAAAAGGAAGAGAAGGGAGAACAAAAATTATGGCAATATCATAAAGACAATGTTTTTCATATCCTATGCTGTCAACTCAGCCCTAAGGATAGATACGGTGTCTGTTGAAGGCAGTGCTGAGGAACTGGAGTTTTCACCTTGTTCTACACCGACACCGTTGCTTTTGCGGTCTATCAGTCCGGCTTGCTTGCATGAGGACAGTGTCAAGCAGATGCTATAGCATGGGACGCTACTTTCTTAGTTTCTCACTGTCAGAGCAAGGGAGATGCAATTCAGATTATGAACGACCATTTACAGACCCATTTAGAAAGTGTAAATCATTGTAAAGTTTTATTAAAAAAAAATTATCAATATCTTTTAATAAAAGTCGTCATATTTTTATGTGAAAGCAGTGGTTCTCTAAAGCAACAGACAATAGGAGAGATTTACTGGGGGGATGTCTGACACGTTAACTGTATTGAGTCTTGTGAAAATATACCCAAAGGGCAGTACTGGAGACCTACTGACCTAGAAATTGTAGCGG
Organism: Haliaeetus leucocephalus; assembly: GCF_000737465.1. Taxonomy (NCBI): domain Eukaryota; kingdom Metazoa; phylum Chordata; class Aves; order Accipitriformes; family Accipitridae; genus Haliaeetus; species Haliaeetus leucocephalus. The sequence goes on from NW_010972609.1 coordinate 2,232,518, forward strand.
CTCTCCTTTGACAAAGTCAGAAAGTACAGCACTGTACAGCAAAGGGCTTTGGGGTTTTAAAATAAAAAGTAATTGAAACAGACTTGCCCTCGGATGACCCGGCTAACCATGTGTTTAGAAGTCCCTGTTGCTCCATTAGAAAACACTTCCAGTTTCTGACTCTGTGGCTGGAGAGAGCAAAGTTTGCAGCTGAGACAACATGCCTGGTCTCTAGGAAACATTTTCAGTTGCTCTGCTGTTCACGCCTGTGGCAGAGTGAGGTATTAATCGAGTGACAAAATTTCACGCTTAGTACCGATCAAAACGGGCTCAGCTTAATACAATTACTACCGTTCAGACAACCTTAAGAACTTTGTAAAGATACTTAATTCAGCTGTTGCATGCGCTGGCTGAAATAAAGGTGGAGCCTTCTAGGAGGGCACCTCAGCCTGCGTGTGTGAACCGCGTGGAGGAGAGGAAGGGGCGGCATTACGAACCCCCAAGAGAGAGGGACGGATACCTCATGTGGCCTGGAGTAGTGTGTGTTTGCCTGGTGTTTTTCTCACTTACAGGATGGATGATGATTTTCTCATATTCCGTGGGAAAAATGGCAATCAAATCCACAAGCAAAAAAAAGACAGTCTGGTGACCCAAATAATTCTTGCCGAAAAATTTCAGCGGTGCGCACCTTGCAAGCGTGTTTTTGATAGAATGGAGTCCCTCAGACTGCGTTTTCTTAACCAGGTCTGTACGCCTACTGTATAGCTATTATATATAGCTATTATTACAGCTATAGCTGTTGTGTTTATGATCTCCCAACAAACAGCAGAAACACACAGTATGGTGTGGAAAATGCGTTCGTAACATGCGGTGGATTTTGGAAAATACCAGTTAAAGAAGAGTTTGGTCTTTGGAACAAGAGTGTTAACAAAGATACTTTCCAGGTAAAGTGTTGGCACTGGATGGCTTACCGTGAAGTTAAAAGTTACCTACCTGATCAGGAATGAACCAACAAGAAAAGACAAGGAAAGAATATTGTGTGAGGCACTCTCACTGTCACAGTGCTTAAGCAGTTGAACAGCAAGATACAAGACGCCCAATTACAGAGCTCTTAGTCCAGAGCAGAGATTTGAGTTGTGCTTTGTGGTTGGTCTTTTACAGTTGTCAAAATTATGCTCACTCCTTCTCTATAAAAATCTCTGAATCTATAAAAGTCGATGCTGTACTGTAAGAAGTGTAAGAATTACGGGTGGCTGAGGCAGGAGCATGGAAGCTCAAGCCTAACGAAATTTGCATTTCTTTTGGATGATCCTTGACTTTTTCTGAAACTAATTGACCTTACTTAAATCCATGTGATCTGAATACATGATCACTCCAAACATTCTGAATGACATCCCAGAAGATTTTACCTTTTAGTATTGCAAGAAAAGACTTTCTCATTTCTTTCATTGCAGATAATACTTGTACTGCAAGAGTTTGGGAGTATTTTATTTGATGGACCCCATCTTTACATAAGAAAATTTTGTTAATTTAGTTCACAGCAGCTATAACAGTGAGCTCCTTCTGCTGAATGTGTGCTGCTTCCACTTGTAAAAATACTGTGATCCAGAAGCAAGGCTTGGTTTATATAGGCAGTACATTTCTTCTGACCATCTCAGGTGCCAAAAGTGGCTGTCAGCCTGCATGCATTCTGGGGTAGTTTTCAGGATCAAGTTAACTTCCATCCATCTGTAGGTTTGCAGTAAGCTCCAGTCACAAATAGTTCCCCGTGACATTTAAGCAGTATTGTTTCCCTTTATAGAAGCAGGTGCTTGGCTGAGAGCAAATAATTCTGTATGTTACCACGTGATCTGTTGCTTCTGGAGTGGGTGGATTTAAACTCATGTTAAAAAAGAGAGGAATCAATTAGTATTCAAAATTATTGTGTCAGCCTCTTTGGGGTAGAGTGATGACTGATAAAAGTACAGCCTTGACAGTCTTAGGTCTGAGTTTGAAAACTTGCAAGTGTTCCTGGGGAAGAAGTTGTTATTGCTGGAGGCTTATTTTATGTATTTCTACTGTTCTGGTTGCAGGTGAACTCAATTCTCCGTTTGAAGTCCCAAGATTGAACGCTGAATGAAAAAAACCAGTTTGCATACCACCTTGGGATTGTTGAAAGGAAGTGCTCTCGTTCTCTGACAGTTGTATTTTATAAATATTGCACCAAGGTCAAATGTAGGCAAGCACATTGTGAAAATATATGGCAAAGATTTAGAGATTTCCTGGCAATAATTTTAACGTGTTCTGTTTTATTAGTTCTCATGTAGTTGCTTCTCAAGAGGTTGCTTCATTCGTGCAGTACTAGTTTTCTGTGGATACCGAATTAAGCAAGGACAGTGTAGGGAAGTTGTGTGCGACTTGCTCTTAGGAATTCGTTTTCCTCCAAAATCCCATTATAATACTGTTTTCCTGCTCTGAGGCTTTACATACTCCATTTAGTCTGGATAAAAAGACTTACTGATGTGGATGGTTAGGAAGAATGCATTGGGAGGTTTTTTTCTTTCTCTTTCAGTTCATATTCATTGAAACCTAGGGGTTAAGCAAAAACACGGTTTGCCCTTCTGGATTTATTTGAAATAGGAATAAATTACTGAGCTTCAGAACAGGAAGAAATACAGTCAGTGTTTTTTCCCTTTTATGATGTGAAAACTGATTCAGGTGATTATTTCTTGCGGGAAACGTTGTTGTCGCCTCAAGTTTTTCAGGCTGTTCTTCGTGTGTCTTTAAGTAGCTGATGAGACCCTGTAACTGAAATGAAACTGAGGCATCGGATGAGGCTGTCTCTACAATGGGAGCTACTCAACCCAGTAAAGCAAAGGTAACTTTGGGGTTTGGAGCGTGAGGTGTTGATTCAGAATCCAGGTTTTTCATCCTGACCATCACCGTCTCGCTTGTGGGACTTTGCGTCCCCGTGTCCATCAGCTCTTATCTTCAGATTTAGCACTCGGGAGAGATGGTCTGTTGTTTTGCTCTCACACAGGCTACATTTGTACTGCTAAATAAGATTCAGGGAGTGAACTCAGCCATGGTACTGCCGATTGTCCATCCCCCCCGTTAGCAGGTCCTGGGGCAGTTTATCCCTCCGATGTGCTGGGGCAACATACGCCAGGGACCGTTCTTCTTGGCTCCCTTCTTTCTGCACTTTCCTCTAGCACTACCTCAGCGCGTTTTGAAACCTCAGGCACCCCTGGATGCCCTTTATGCCACAGCCCAGGGCATGAAACACACATCCTCAAATTCCCTGCCATAAAACTTACTGACTGCAATGCAGTCATCGTGTTATTTCAAGCACTTAACGGCCAGCGAACGATTCCTGGCCCTGTTTTATTTAGCTGTAGTCAAGGAGACTAGAAAGATTGGGCCGTGATTCACGAGCGGAGATAAAGCTGGCAGGGTCTGGTTTTTCCTCGTCCCCAGGGAAACAGAAAGCAGCTCTAAGTGAATGGGCGATTTCTGCTCAAGATGGAAAATCATCGGTACTTAAAAATGCAGCATCGCCAAGTGCCGGTCACTAGTGCTGGGTACTGACCCTCAATTCCTGCGTTGCAGTGAGGGCTTCCACTGCGGCCCTTTGCAGAGCAGTGGTAGTCACAGCTTTTCCTAAAATCATGGTCTAGCATGACAGAGGTTTACACAATTTGGGGCGGTTGGCAGCAATTTCTACAAGTGGCCCACGACAAGTTGGGTTTCGAAGAGTTCAAAATAGAAATAGGAGCTTATCGCTTCGTAGCCCGTGCAAGCAATGCCAGGGAAATCTCACCTCTGTTTCCTTGCCTAGTGTCGGTGTGCTCTCCAGCTGGCTGCTGCCTGGGAATTCTTGGGAATAAGGTCTTTATGTGATGTGACTGAACTTGGCAGAGGGTCCCCAAATCCTGACTGCCCGATAGAGCAAAATGTCCGTGTCCCTGCTCTGTCAGACTCTTGAAGCGAGAGAGCTAGACTTTCTGTTTGTCCTCGTGTGACATAATTTTTAATAACTCTGGTAAAAGAGAAGATATTCTGGTCAGTTCATAGTCTATTGTTTTGAGGGACTGAAAGCCTCTTCCACCCTTTCCTTCCTCCCCCGAGTGAGGAAAAGCATAAAGCAAACTGCTTAAGGTGAGACAGGTCCTTAGAAGGGAAAAGTCCTTGCTCATGGTAGAGATTTGAGCAGCTCCCCAGGCTGAGCTTAGTTAGTAAGCCTGACTTAATATCTGTAGGCTGACTGACTTGTCAGAAGGCTGCTGGTGGCCATTCATCATTTCAAGGTTAATGCTTTTGATCTGCGGAGGCCGGATGCTTTTCCCTTGTGCAGCATGACAAGTCCTGTGCATTTTATGAAAATGAAAGCGTGCGCTGCCTGTCGGCGCGGTGACTCCTCCGATGAGTCAGAGGATTTGCTGGTTAACTGGCAAACCGAGTGCCTGCTTCTCAGATGTTTCCAGTTCAGTTTCTGTCTGAATAGCCTTCCTGAAGAATTGTTTACTTTTGAATTACAGGAATATGCTTTAGCATCCAAAAAGTAATAGAGAGAAGCAGAGTTGCTGGGAATTAACCAAGCATGTGCAGTCAATTCAGTGTATTTTTTTCATCCTAGTAGTAGTTTTTAGTTATGCTAGCACTTAGGAAGTTTAATGCTTGTGAGAGTTACCAGGCTTGGAAACTCTAGAAACTGGATTGAAACATGCAACACAAGCCGCAGCAGCAATGTTCTCTTCACGCTCATTGACCTCAGTGTAGAGCGAAGTGCTTAAAGTTGGGTGCTGTTCACTTCTTACCTTTTAATCAGTCTGTATTTATTGTGAGGTGGACAGTTTTGTGTTAAGAACTGAATTTATCGTGAAGAAATAGTCAATAGCTTTCTGGAACGTTGTTTTATTTTCTCCTTTAAGACTCCTGTTTGTTGTTTATTTTGGGAGAGTGGAAATGGTAACTTCATTGTGAGAATTTCCCTTTAGTAGAATCAAGTCATCCGGTTCCTTGCATATTGGCGATTGCCCTTTTTGTACAGTAATACTGTGATAACTTAAATTTTGTAAACATGGGGAGAGGGGTTGGATGGCTATTTGTATTATCAAAAAAGTGGACCCCATTTCCAGTGTCAGGGTGGTAATTTCCTCAGATATCTCACCACTGCATAATTTTAAGGAACTTTCAGTGATTCTGCAGAGAATCTCTTTTAATGAGAAATTAATTCATCTTTCTTTAGACCTTTTCAGTGTAGACATACACATTTGAACTGATTGCCTTAGGCTCCTTTTACAGTTAGAGAACAGAAATAAGCATTTTTAGGAAGCGATTCACCTGAACTATTTTAGGTACACGCCGTGGGATGAGCTCAAGTATGTTGTAACAGTGCTGTTTCTCCCCTTTGATGGCAAAGGGAGCTCTAGCTGGTCCTGGTTTTCAGCATATCATAATCGTTCTTTCTGTGCATCCTGTGTCCTACATGGATTTTTGTTATGTGCAAGGTGATCTTTTGTCAAGCTAACTTCTTGACTGATACAGCCTTCAAACATCTTGGGCATCTATTGTTGTGCTTGCAAGTACAGTAAGATCAGCACTATTTTTCTTCTTTTATACCTTTTAATGCTTGCCTGATTTCCACACTTGCATGCTCCTTCAGCAACAGGAGGTTTAGACCAGCTCAGTCTGCCTTGTATGACTGAACCCTGCAAGTCCCTGCAAACCATTGAAATTCTACTGTGGGGTTGCCTTGGAAATAGCAAATCGAGAACGATGTGTAGAAACTGCAGAAAAAATGTCAGAGAAAATGCCTTGCACGGTTGAAAGAGGTAGTCATATCCATCAAAAATACGGAAAGAAATTAAGCTCATGTGGTGCTTTTTTATTTTTAGTGACAGTTTTGCCTAGTAGCAGCTCATGGTAGGTTAGATGAAATCATACGTGTGCCTGGGCTGTTGCAGTTTTCCTGTCTTAATTAACCTGTTAGGTTCTCCTGAAGGAAACCGTATCTTTTTAAATAGGGCTGCCTGGCTGCTGGCCTGTAGGCTGGGCCATCAGACTCGCTCTGATTCCCTTCCAAGTATACCTGAAGATCTTATCATGCTCATACAAGTCTGAAAAAGACTGTAATTGGTACAAAGAGGTGGCCCAGTAATGCAGTTTAGATTGTATTGCAAAGCTTAGATTTATTTTTTTTAACCCGTGTCTCACGCAGCTCTTCATTTCCTTCTTTATAGAAGTGAATAGTGTTACGGCTAGAAATGATACGTAGGCAGGTTTCAAACTGTGCCCAGTAAAGACCAGTGAAGAGGATATGCAGTCTGAGAATAACTGAAGTATTTGGTCTGGCTTTTAGAATCTGCATATCTAAATGATGATATTATAAAATGGAAAGAATGATGATAAGAAAATGTCTCCTGTGCTTGAATGCACAAGGAAAAAAAATAGTTTGCTTTTGATCTGTTTTTTTCCTGGCTAGACTGACAGCTGGCTGAGAATTATTGGATGTGCTGCATTGCCACTCTTCATTTCCTTCATCGGGAACATACAGACTTGTTTATACAGGAACGTGTTTCTTCTTCGAACACCGTGGACACCACTGTTTCTTCTCCATAGAGGGATAGTTCATTGTTATATCCTAAAGGCTATAAATAATGCTACAGTCTACAGCCTATTGGCTTAAGCCTTTATTTAGTTGCTGGTGAGCAAGTCAGTCATCCATAACATCCACACAAGATGCTGGATAACTGAAGAAGTAAGCCTGTGGCCTGTATTCTGAAATTGGAAAAGAAACTAAATTGTGATACTAACAATCTGCTGGCTCACGTCTGGGCTCAGCTGCCTTTGGCGGAGCGAGGGAACGCTGTGCCTTACCTCGTACCTACTGGGTGACTGCAAGAGAGTGTACGTTACTCCTTTGACGTACCTCCTCCTTCCAGAGACCAGCAGCTCCCCCGGGGGGTGAAACTACCAAGGAGCTTCTGTTGGTTTTGCCTGCGATTTGATCCTTATCTTTTGTTTGGACTGACCTTTGCTGTTGTGTATTTTGAATAGGATTAGTTTTAGTCCAGCCGCATCCACTGAGGACAAAAGCAGAACTCCCATTAGCCTGTCATCACGCTTACGCTCTAGTCCGTTGCTTCAGATATCCCTCGGCCTTTTTAACATATAGGTAAGGTTATGGAGCTCAGTGGACATAGCGAAGATGTCAGTCCTAAACTCGGAAAACCTGTATTTGTGGGTTTTTTCCTGGCTCAGACTCAAAGCTCAGTCACCGTTGGGGAGTGCAGGGCAGTATCCGTTCTCTCTTCTGCTCTCTGTTTAAAATTAATAGCTTCATTCTATTGCCTTAATATAGCTCAGTTTTTATCACTGCACAACCCCAGAATGTCTTTGGGTATTGTCAGCCACGAACACAGGAAATAATCCCTCATTAATCTGAATTATCTAGACACAGCACAGGCTAGCTAGGCCAGCGCTTAAATAGTATTGTCCTGACAAGGGCTTCCTGTTTAGTTTGGGAACGTCGAGGCACCCGACGTGAAACCGCAGCAGCAGATCCAGATTTCGTCTCAACGGGATGTAAAACTCCCAATCCAACAAAAATAAAACACTAGCTTCTGGCCAGGGGCAAGAGTGCCCCTTAAAAAAGGTATCCAGAGAGTTGCTCCTCACGCGGCGTGTAATATTTGGTTTTTTTCTGAGGGAAAAGACTAAGCTTAAAGGTTTCTTCTGCTTTTCCTTAACGACGCCGTCTGGGCGCCGTAGCGTTCGGCAAAAACGCGTCGAGAGCGTTTGCAAGGTGCCATGAAGGAAAGGCCAGGCGTATTCCGAGGAAGCCGTGGCGTCAAGCGTTGAGCAACGAGCGGGCCGTGCCGGCGGCGGGTGCTGAGGCCTACCCTCTCCTCCTCCGCGGGGCGCTGGGTCCAGAAGCCATCTCCGAGGAGGCGAAGAGCCGTCAAGAGTCGAGGCCGACAGGTCGGGTTTAGGGCGTCCGAGGGGAACGGCTCGTCCCGGAGGTAACGCGCTTCACGTTACCTCTGCGTGTTCCTTCTCCCGTCGCTGTGGGCTCCGGCGCTGGTGGTGGTCCGTCAGTAGCACGTTTCTTCTGAATAAATGGGATAGGGAGCAGAACGTTCAGCGGTGGCCGATGGCGCGCGGCGGTAACGAGGTAGACGTGTTTCTCTGGGCCGAGATGCGCGTGGCGCTCCAGTCTGGAAAACTGGAAAGTTAAAACTAAGATCGTTTCTTGAAGAAACGAGCGGCCCCCGGGGCAATGTTCTTCATCACGTGCGCTTCACTGCTGTGATGCAGGTAACTCTATAATTTCCGAAGAATTTCTCGATTCTCTGAAAGAGGGTTAGTTTCCAAATTGCCATTAAATATCCAGGACGATACCGGCCGCGCTCAGCACGGGGCAGCCCCGGCCTCTCCTCCCAGAGACCCCCGCAGCCGGCACCTCGCCAGCGTCACCCCGTACAGATTGCGTACAAAACCGCGCTGCCGTCGCTTTCTGGTGGATTATATCTTTCTCCTTTCCCCTGTTTGTTTCATGTATTTGGAGTCTGACGGTTTGAGGCAGGATGGTTTATAGTTTTCTGGCGGGTGGGCGTAACTTTCAGCAGTCCTCCATGTCGGCTCAGCTCCGTCTCTGCCGGCAGTCGGCACCTGAGATGGTGGAAATGGGGAGGGATGTCTTCTGCTGTGCTGCAAGTGTGGCTTTACGTGTACTTCGGCGACGGTTGTATTACAAATGGTTGTAATGAAGAGGGTGAACTTGGGGTCTGGCTGAATTTGGCACCAGTTCATACCGGCCTCACTTTCTGTGGGGTTTGCGGGGGTTTTTAGATGGGATTTGGTTTTGGCTCTTCTCATATGAGACATTTTACATGAAATCTCACCATCTGAGATCTAGCCGTTCCCTTTGAAATGTATTCTCTTGTTCGTGTACAAACTTGCCAATAAAAGAGAAATATAAGAGTGTCTAGGTCATTGAACACCAGCCCTGGGAGATGCCTGTTAGTGCTCTCCTCTGGTCCCTTTTCTGACCAAAGCAAAGAATTTCAAGCACTTAACCTGTGCTGCTCTGACTTTTAGAGTATGTTGGGAACAGAATCGCAGGATTTTGGGGCAGGGCCCAAAGCTCAGGGGTAGCTGCAGGGGTCAGGAACCAGGAGGGGTCCTTATGCCCCTTAGGTTAGACTTTGATAGGCAGGCGAGAGACACTTTAACTTCTTGCTCTCCTAATCTGTCATTTAAGAATGGTGCACTAAGTACGTCCTTGATGTTTCTGCATGTGTGTTAGAAGTTATGCTGTACAGCTAGGCGCTAGAAAAAACATTCCACATCATCAGTTTATCAAGACTATATCCATTTTTTTTCTTACCGTGTCTATGTAGTCACCATCTCCCCAACCCCCTGTAGTAACCTGAGAAGAGAAAAGGATATGCCTTACTGATGCTAAACATAAGCCTTGTGCATAAGCAAAATTACCATGTTTAAGCATCTAATCCCATACATATCCATAGATATCGCTGGTGTCCAAACAATCTGTTTTTATTTTCTTGGCTCTTGCATTATTTATATGCTGCAGAAGTCTCCTGGACAAAAAATTCCACATGGCTAGATAGCAGCCCACTTTGGATAAACCACCACAATTTTGTTTAATATAAATTCCTTCTATTTTAAAGCCTAGGATTGTCCACATGTTTTTCTGTTCCTGCTTAGTTCAAATTTATCCATCCCCCAGATCCTTGTGATCCCCCTTAAGGTACTTATACAGCGCAAGAAGATCCCCCCTGTAGCCTTCTCATCTTCAAATACATACACTTAAGCGCCTCATCTTGTCATCTTAGCAAAGGCCCTCCCTGCTTTTGGCCAGACTCGTATCTCTCTTATGGATTTTCTCTAGAATGTGTATGTTGCTTTTGAAGATAAGATGTGCCCAACTCTAGCTTATGCCCCAAAATGTCTATTTATAACGGCATGGTCATTTTTTTTTTTTTTTAACGTTTAGAAATCATCCTTTCCTAAGTTGTAGAAACATTGCTCTTCCCCTGGAAGAAGCGCGCTCGTGTGGCTGTCAGGGAGGAAGGAGAAGTCTTGCAAAAAGTGATGGTGGTGGTTCTGTTGTGCCGTGGCGATGAGAGCGATCGACTCACACAGCGACTGCTTTAACACAGGGTGCGAGATCAGCTGGCTTCTCAGCAGAGGTTAGAAGATACCCACTGAGAGCCACGTCAATACCTGGCTAGGCCCAAAATATGTGGTTTGCAGCGAGGTGGTGGAGAGTAGACATGATTTTTGCAAAACTCTAGCAATAAGTGGTTTTACTTTTATTTCTTTCAGCTTGGGTGAAAAAATTACTGGTATTGAAACGTTTCCTTACAGTATTCACAGCCTGAGGTTTGAATGGCTATTCCTGTCTGCCAGGAAGCGAAACTGGGAAACCTGTTTCCTTTGGGCAAGCCTGGGTAAAATGCATTGAGAAATAAATAAACTGTGATGGAGTCTGTAAAGGTGTAATTTGTATTATTGCCGGCCAGGAAAGAAACGTTAACCCAGCCTCGTGCCATTCATTAATGACAGCATAGCATGAGGATCAGAGATTTATCTGGGGATTAAGGAGTAAGAGCAAATGGACTAGAGGTAGGAGAAGACAAACCTTTCTGGTCTGGTACAGAACTGTGGGGTTGAGGTGAATGTATGAGAGGGACATCTGCGTATATTTATCAGCTGTGCCATTTCCAGTCATTTCAGTGCCATGAGACTATTCCTCGGCATAACGTTTGGTTTAAAAGCAGAATTTAAAAAAAAAAAAAAAGATTCTATTTTAGATTTTTCATCCTTTGGTTCTTGATCTTTTTTTAAAATATCTTTTGCCTTTGAGGGAGAAAAGAATCGGTTCTGTACAACAATATCTCATCTCCTTTGATAACCTCTCATGTTGATCCTGCACTTACCTGATGTTATAGCTAGATGTCAGCCTCAGATGTGAATCAGAGACTTGTCAGTCAGAATCAGATTTTTTTTTTGCTCCTTGTCTTTCAGTACTATAGGCTGCTGAGGTAGCATGATAACTAGGACTTGCCTCCTTCCCAAAAGCCCGGCCGAGGGGTTTAATTATTAAATTTAACAGGGTCATTAGTAAGGATTTGCTTTTAACAGACTTGGAGGAGTATCTGTGCTCATAGTAAAGCTTGGCTTTCTGCTGACTTTTCTTCGGAGTCTGGTGGACTTCTTATTTTGCAGGTGATGCCCTCTGCCCATAAAGCTCTGCTCACAACCCTTTCTCCGAATGCCTTCTCTCAGTAACGTAGCCTTAACGAGTGCCAGAACCTTCGGTGCCGGCTCCGCGCTGGCTGGACGTGGTGAGACACAGAAGCAAGGGCAGTTTCAGACCTGGGACAATGACAGCAGCGAGTGTGCTGGAAAATGGGTGATTCAGCTATTCCAGTAACTCGTCACGGTGACCTGACAGCCTCAGAAAACAGCAGGTCACGTTTCGGTGGATTTGGGCATGTACCAGCTAAGGGAGGGTTGTGACTCATGGGGTGACTTATGCCGGGAGCAGCAGAGGGTCGCCACTGCAGGACTGACTTGCAGCAGGGCAGAGGCTGGACCGCTGAAGTTCACAGCAGGCTGTTTCAGTTTGGAGTGGCACTGATTTTTGTTTTGCCTGCCTGTGGCTTGCTGTCAACTGCAGCAGCTCAAGGCCTGGTTTATAGGAAGCTGGAGTCATGCATGCATGAGGGACGGGGCACACAGCAGGTCCTAGTGATTTTGTCAGTCTTTCCAGTGTGTCATTCCTGCCTGTGAGTCAGCATCATGTGATGGGATGGACAGGCAGATTGTTATTAAATTTTCTTGTAAAAGATCTTGATAAGAAAGTTGTAAATTATAGAATGTAAGGATTGTATATCCATTATTAAAAGCAAGCAGGCAAGCAAAAAAGCCCTTGTCTTTCTGTGCTCGGCTTCAGAAATGACTGTTTAATGTCTATGTTGCTGGGAGCTTACTGAGTTGCTACAGACATTTAAATGCAAGTGGTTACCTGAGGGCTTACTAAGCTTCGGTCCCTGTCTCTAACACAGTTCAATTTATCTGATGAATCATTTTGCCCCATCTTCTCCTTCCAGGAAGGACAGAAATGGAGAGAATTCTCTGCTGCAGGTCACTGCGTTTCTTCCCTCACTTCAGTAGGTTTGAAGGGAAAACAATTAGCTCCTCAGTGCATAGATTTGCAGGGTAGATACGGTGATGTACCCTAAGATTAGTATCTCGGAAAGAAAATGTCATGAACCATAGGTTCTCAAGTTTAACTGAACTCATCGCTGAACTGGGCTGAAGCTCTGTAGCTGCCTTTTCCCCTCGTCTGATTTACTGGAGTCCCAGTGCCATCTTCCAAATTGTAAGCAAACAACAAAATACAAATCCCAGCACGAGAGCTTGTTGTCCGATGAGCTGGAAACGTTAGCTCTTCATTTGCCCGTGACATCACCCGTGCCTTTCCTTGCACTGTTGCTTCTCTCATTCCCGTTAATTTCGGCTGCTTGTTTGCTCAGGGATGATTTCCACTCCCGCTTTTGTTGCCTGCCAAACTCAGGGCAAGGAAAAGCAGCAGGTGTAAACACAGAGCTGTCAGCAGAACAAACTCATGGGTGGTATTTTGAATGCTTAGGTGACTCGCTGTAGGAACAGGAATATTTTATTATGATTATTTTTGTTTGGGGAGGGACACTTGTCTGTTCGTTTTTTTTTTTTCTCTGCCTTTTACCAGGAGACAGGGAGTCGCACGCCTGACTGGGAGGCAAAGATTTGGGCTCTGTGGCTTAATTACTAATATCCTAAAATAATTTCTGCTGGAAGAGACGTTTGGAGGCCATCTGGGAGTGGGAGTGTGCGTGGGAGTGTAGCGCGGGGTGCCAGGGCTGTCCCCTGGAAGGGTGCAGCCTTCCACCCCTGCTCCGCGCAGGTGGCTGGGACACGGGGATGCAATCTGGTCGCGGCATTGCTGCCTCCTTCCCTTCCACCGTGACCTTGGGCTCCTCGGTGCTGCTCAAGGGTGGCAGCAGCTAGACCTCTTTAGTCCCTGTAATTTAGGAATCTCAGCAGAGGTCAGTCCTTTCATAACAGGTACAAAGAATGTAAGGCGTCTGTCACCCCATCACTCAGTACTTGCTATATCTCACGAAGGACATCTCTGGGAAGAATAATTACTTTGCAGATACCGAGTCATCCTTGTGAAGTGCTGCCAGAGACTGAGCTGAAAGAACTAAGGGAAGCACAGAGGTCTCAGTTTAGGTTTTCTGTACATCCTCATTCAAATCTGGGAGTTACTGCCCAGGGATTTGTCGCCTGTTACGTATATTTTAAAGTACTGTATCCCAGGGGAAATACGTTATCCCTAGCTCTTGAGAGTGCCCAGCCTAATTTTGACTGTGAGGCAAGCTACATGCTGACTTTTTCTGTTTTTCTCTAAGACATAAGTAGACCGTACTTTGCCCATCAATAGCTTTATGGCTAGTAGTCACATTTTGCAGCGTGTCCTTATGCATCTCTTGCTTATTCCAGCAGCTACTTTATAGTTGGCACCAGTTTTGGATCTTCATTCATGGCTAAGGCAGCTATGCACAGTATAAATAAAAATAACCGCTGGGTTATCTGGGAAATAACTGTATCAAATATCCAAACCCATAGTAATGTGAAAAATGGTTATTTCTCTCCCACTCAGTGGTTTCTTACTTACTTGGAAGTAATGAATGCAGACAATTATCTTACAGAATGCTTAGGATTATTAATAGTATGTAATAGGGCAGGAGTTAACACTGACAAGTGACTACATTTAATTTTCAGTGGAAATGCTTCAAGCGTCTAGCTTTGTGTTAACATTGCTAGTGATTAACATTTGCTGCGATGTCGTAGAATTAAACCAGAACAGTAAACAAGCTATCCCGTTCTGCATCGGTTTGCAAATATTGGAGGGATGCTTGATTGTATATGTGATAGCCCAAGTGAAGTCAGGTGAGGGTGAGGGCAGTCCTTGGATAACAGAAGTGGACGGGAAATGCACAGAAGAAGGAGGTTTGGCAATGTCACTCTTGCTTCTGAGTCACTAGCGAGCTAAAAATCTGGGCAGAGTGTGAGGGGGTGTATTGACAGGGTAAGCTAATTGCTGTCACAACAGTTACCTCTAATCTTATTTTCATGTATTTATAGTGTGTAAGATAACATTTTCTCTCAAGTGAGCCCTCTTGCAGGCCCCTTGGCACAAAGGGACCATTTTCTATCAGCATCTTATGGAGCAATACTCTGATTACTCAAAGGGGATCATTATTGCTGCCTTGCCAGGTTTTGCTGAGTACGTCTTCAGGTTGAATTCAAGAGCTCTAATGACCTTGATTACAGACTAATAATGAGCTTTGGTGCCATGCTTAAACCCTGAGTGGGAAGAATAGCAAGCAAAGAGGGAGCTGAAATATGGGACCATTGGGACAGTTTCCAGCTTCGACTTGTGATCTTTCTTTGTGTTCCCAGGCTTTACCCTGTCCATGACTCAATTACTTATTTTATACAAGTATGAAAGATTGCTCTAATGTGGCTGGTTCTTTGTTTCCGAGGTCTGTTTTCGGCCAATGTCCTTAGCAATTGAATTTGCTTCCACATTGTTATATTCAGAGATGCCTTCTATTTGCCGTAATTATCTGCTCCCAGTATGGCTCTGCCACACAAAGGTTCATGTGTGTGTGCCTGTATACACACACACGTATTGGAAACCGCTGCCCTGTCTGCGCTGGCTCTAGGTGGTAAAGCGTAATACAGAAGGGACGATGAACATTTTGTGGTTTTTTTGGATCAGGGGAAGAGAACTAAGTTTTCAAAGTGGCAAATAGCATTAGAGTTCCCTCACCCTCCTGTTTATGAGGCAGGGAATCAAAATACTGAGAGTAAAAGGAAAGATAAACAGTACCTTCCTTTATTTCTTCCTTCCCTCAGCAATGTTATCTGCATAACCCTCTCCGCTTTTCATCTGATTTGTCTGGGACTCGGTAGTGCTGAAAACGTGAAATCAAAACAGATTTTCACATCAAAAGAGAAAGCTGTGATTTTAGATTGCTTTACATATATTTTTACATACAATCTATTTCTTTTACTTTATTTATTTCTTTCTACTTTTCATTAGGTAGCTTACACGTCCCAAAGTTTTTTCCTAATGGTTTTGTCTTTTTCATTTGTCAAACTTCGGCTCTCTAGCCCCACTTACAACTGCTCCCCTGTTGTGATTTATACAGGTTTGGAAATAATTACAGCTGCTTCGTTTAACTGCTGCTGAATCCATGTGTATGTAAGTCCCCAGATATGTCCAAGAACCCTTGTTTGTAGACTAGACTAGTTTGTAGACCAGCTGTACCCTTCAGAAAATATAAAATCAGCTTCGGTGCTCCCGGTTTTTTAGTTTTGTCTTGCTAAGGAGCCCAAAGCGTGACAAATTGAAACTTTTTTTGTTTGTTTCCTGATTTCAGTTGAGGCTGGTAAAAGGTGACACATCTAATAGTCTCTGTTCTTTACTAGGAGAATAGTTGCTGCCTTTGCCTTCCTTTTGGATTTGCCCACATATCAGGAAAGGCATCTCCACATCCCCTTTAACGGATAGGAGCCTGGCTTTAGGTGTGTTACACAAACGTAGATCAGCATTAACTACACAGTGGAGATTACTTCCATGTTTAAATGAAATCTCTGTCTGGTAACATCTCAATATCCGAGGGCCTCCTGTTAGCATAGCTGTCACATTTCCCTGGACAGCGTGAAGACGTTTTAATCTGGTTTTACAGGTCATGAAAAGAAAACGAAGAAATAAATTTCCAAAGCAGCAACTGATTTTGCTTGGTCCTATTTTGGGAAGCCCGATTTCGGGCGGTTGCCAAGCGGTCAGGCCAGCTCGCCTCCGTTTGCGGGGGAGCTCGGTGGCGGTGCTGGGCGCTCATCCCACGCTCTTGACTTCCAGCGTCACGACTCCCCTGCAATATAAAGCGCTTTTTCCTTTTTTTCCTGAACTGGTCGGATCCGGCTCCGTTCTCGTTTCGAAGTTCAAGCTGAGTAAGCGTAGCTTGTGTCCCGGCTGCAGACCCTTAAAACGCTTCTCGAGCGCTGCAGCCCGGTCGGTGGCGAGGACTGTCCTTGGAAGAGAGCAGCTCGCTCCCCTTGCAGCGCGGCTGGCGAGGCGCCGTCGATGGCCCGGAGCACGTCAGCGTCGTCAAGACCGCTGCGATTAAATTGTTGCGGAGATAGGGAAAGCCATCTGCTATTCGTTCCCCCTGCCTGCTCGCTATTCGGAAAAACGGTGCCAGACGTGACCGCCAAGCCGGGCTGACGAGATGCCGGG
>NW_010972609.1:2248872-2261683 GCF_000737465.1 Haliaeetus leucocephalus
GCTGCTGGGGCCGGGCCAGAGGTTTGGTGACCCGTTTGCAGGCGACGTTGTCCGTACGTGTGGAAAAGGCTCAGCTGCCGGTTGACGGAGGGAAATTGCGGCGAAGGGTGGGACGGCGGCCGCAGCGCGACTTTTACAGCCGGCGTCTTTGCGCCGCTGGGCGGTGATGCCGCCGAGCGTCCCGCCGATGCCGAAAGGGTCGGGGCCGGCTGCGGGGTGTTTGGGAGAGGCACGGGGATGGGGCGTGCGGGCTCCCAGGTTAACGGATAGTCCCTGTGAACCTTCTGTGCGAGTGCCTGAAGTTCTTCGATATACTATCTGATACGCATTGGGAAACAATATCTAACGCCTTAAACAACGACGACAACAAAGTGTTAAAAGAATATTGGGATTGCTGAAATACGAAAGTTAAGGATCCAAAGTTCAGGAAATGCCAGAAGCAACGTGTCCTAGGTGTCTGCTTTTTGCGTTTTGTGACATAAAGTCTTTTTGTCATGATGATACAGATTTTAAGGGCATGATCATATACTGTTTTTTCCTATGTTGGCCTTATACAGCAATGAGTTAGCAAGCAGTTATTTAATAGTATGTTTTATTGAAAAAGAACAGTATATGAGACTCTAAGCTTTATTTACTGTTCTTCACTAAATTCTTCTCTAAACACAGAATTCCTATTTTCTCTCCCTCCTCATGCCCCCATGGATTTTTCCTCTTGGGTACTTCACAGTGAATAGTGCTAATCAGTATAATACCTAAATACTGTATTGGCAGTAATGTACCTTCACCGCATCTTTGGGTGAGATTTGGTGGATTATGGGGGTGGTATAATCTCTTATTATGTAATGAAGGGACTGAAACACTGGGAAAGTGAAACCGAGTATTTTACTAACTTTGTGCATAAAATATGAACCTGATTTGGGGGCATACGCCGTGTAGTATTTTATAGGTTCAGAGCTTCCATACCCTAATGCTGTCCCTTTGGAACCAGTTCCCATCTCCATGTTCTTCCATAGTCCGTGCTCTCAGCCTTGCTTACAGGTTCCCTCCTTGAGCCTCGTTACGTTCCCCTCTCATTAGATTCCTCCTTTTGCTCATTCCGCTGTGGTCCAACTCAGCTTTGAGTGAGACACGGGTAGCGTTGTCATTCATCGCACTGAACCGACAGGAATGTCACTGGCACTGCTGCAAGGAGAGGGTTTTTTTTTATATACAACTCCCCCAAATTCTAGTTCCAGAGACGGGTGTTTCTTCTGGTCCCTCGGGGCTGGGATGTGCTCAGTTCAGCCGTGGGGCTGGTGGGCAGCGTTCGGGAGGATGGGCTCAGCACATCTTAGCTGCTCAATATGAATGTTCTTACAGAGCATGGGTAAAACGAAGTGGTTTTTAAATCGGCTGTGCTGCGCGCTTTTTCAGAGAAACCGTGTTAAACTTATTGCTGGCACAAACCTCACTATCTTGCCTGATTGCTAGTTCCTTGTTCATACCTCTGGAGTGCCAGAGCTTGTTAAAGCAAAGGTTGCTGGTGCTTTTTTACGTGGTTGGGTAACGATGTATTGTTTTACCTTGGTTCTGGCATTTTGGCTAAAACATTCCAAAATTTTCAGCCTGAGGTGGGCTCTGGCATTGCACGCTTCATACCAGAGTATTAAAGTTTGACAAAATGATCAGCAGCTGGGAACAAGGTAGTAGAGTCAGAAATCTCAGTCAGCTTTAATAAAACGATGGCGATGTTTATAAAAATTTTACCTGACATTTAATTATTCCCTAATGGGGTTTGAAGCTTCCTATGAGCAACACGAGTGGCGTAGGCACAGTGCTGCCTATCCCAGCGCTCCCAGTGTGTTTGAGCAGCAAGTGCTTGTGGTGGGCTTACGGCGCTGAATTCTCATTGATCTTTGCTAATGCAAGGTTAAAGCTTTGGTATTTGCTAGTGCTCTAATTTTTATACGGTATGCTAATTACTCTTTTGAATCGGAAGTGCTGGTTCAGCACAGTGCAAGAGAGATTGGAATTGGCTTTGTGATGCTGTGTTGCAAATAGTGTCGAACCTTTTCCTGTTTATGTGGAAGTGCCGTCCTGGTTTTCTCAGGCCAAATTAGACATCACCACATTTTTATTCAGCTCACAATACGCGTGCATGCATGCATATGCATACACAGTTGTAATTTTTTATTGTTGTGCTAGCAGCGATACTGTCCAGAATAATTTTTTTTTCCTAACATCATGGTGGAAACGTGATGATGATTTTGGAAATAGATGCAGCTGTCTGAACATGAAAAAGACAAAATAGAAACACGGATATTTTGCATCTGTGCAGAGGGACTAAAAGGTAATTAGCCAAGGATAAATAAATGCGTTTATTTTGAAAGACCCCAAAATGGTGACCCAAAACGTTTTGAAAGGTTTTCTGTATGATGGCATTTCTATGTTCAAAGTTTCGGTCCAGGAATCCTCAGACAAAAGTGGTAACTGTTGGCAGGGGGGAGCAATGGAAAGTTATGCCTGCGATAGGAAATCACGTCACTTTTAAAAGTGAACATTGCTATTTCAGTTTTTAATTCTGATAATTAGCAGTAGCAGCTCATCCTCAAATTGCTCTTCTAACATTAGGGGGTCCAGAATTGCATGAGGTAACTTAATATGCCATTTTATCTTGAGTCTGTAATTGGAAGAAGGCAGGAACAGCTAACTGCTATTAATTGCACAAGCTATTTACAGCAAAGAAAATTTTGTTTCTCATTTATATACATCTAGAAAAGTGTTAGTGCTGCTGCAAAGTGATGCACTTCCAAGGTTTGGCTTTAGTATTGTGTATCAAAGACCGATTTCTGTTACTGGAAGCCTGTCTCAGCCTACATACTTCACGGGCATTTAGTCGGAGCACCTCTCTTGCTTCCCAGCTTGTTGTTAACCTACTCCCCAGTGGCTGCCCTTCTTGCGTGTCCTTGCGTGTTCTTCTCACCTCTCAAGTGGATATGGCAGACTCCGTGGGTGCGACCTCTAGCATCTCACCTCGTTTTTGCCAGCCTTTCTGGTGGCCACCGATCGGTGGAGGATGCTTCTCTGTGTTTCTTGTTCGATGTTCCACCAGCTCTCTACCTGCGCTCTGCAGATGAAATTGGGATACCTTAAGAATATTACTGAGAATGCGGTGGGTAGCAAAGGAACTTTCTGCGATGTCCCGGTGCTGCAGTTTACACATACGTTATACCCTAGGGTGAAAAAATGCATTGTGGTTTGCATTTGGTGTCGAAATCACTGTTAATGCAGGCTAAGTTAATGTAAATTGCAAATGTAAGCATCTGTTCACATAATTCAAAGTGATAACACATTTGTGTTTGTGAGAGGTGCGGGAGAAGAACTGAAAAAAAAAATCACACTTAAACATGTGCTACAGTTTTCTGCCTAAAATTTGATCTACTGGTATCTTCTGCTGGACCTCCTGCCTAAGCATTTTCTTGTGAGGGACCAGATTACTGTTTATAGCCGATTTCCACTTTAGGTTCTTCCAGTGGATTATTAGTTTATCTTTTATTTATCTTTTATTTTATTCAGGAATCATTGGGGTAATTCAGATTGGAAGGGCCCTCAGGAGGTCTCCAGTCTAACCTTGTGCTCAGAGCAGGGTCGGCTACGAGATCAGACCGCATTACCCAAGGCTTCATCCAGTCTTGTCTTGAAAACATCCAAGGACAGAGACTGCTCAACCTCTCCATGCAACCTGTGCCGCTGCCTGCCTGTCCTTGCGGTGGAAGGCTCTCCTTGCACCCGCTCTGAACCTCTTCTTGGAAGATGTTGTCCCTTGTCCTCCCATTGGATACTGCTGCGTAAAGCGTGGTTCTGTTTTCTCGATAACCTTCCCTATAGGTAGCAGGGGCTGCTGCTACGTGCCCCCAAAGCCATCTCTTCTGCAGGCTGGACGAGTCCCATTCCTCAGCTTTTTTTCCCAGGGTAAGTGACCGTCCTGCTGACCTTCGCTGAACTCAGGCCAGTTCGTATAGTGAAAGTGGAATAGAGTAGTTTCTTCTCAATTAAAATTAACGTTGTTTCACTTCTTAGGAATGCAGTTGTCATCTCCTATACTTGACTGGCTCATTAACAACTCCTTGCCACCATGACGCCACTGGGGGTGTTTGTCTGAAGTCCTTCTATTAGCAAATGGACTCGTATGGCTCCATACGGGATCGTGGTTGAGAGTAGGTGTGCTATATGCTCTTCTGGGGTTGACAGGGTTGAACAGATGGATGCCCCATGATGTTTTCCTAAACAAACTCGAACAGTGAGATAAGGAGATACAGAGCTGGTTATGACTAAGGTCAGGACTTGCCTCAATTCTTCGGGAAGCCAGAGGTGCAAAGCCTCGAGGTATAATTGAAGGTGGAACAGATGTTACACGTGTATTGAAACTTCATTGTGGATTATATCGGAAAAGGTTTATGATTTGCCAGTTATTTTCCAGGTGATCTTTTTTAATGTGCTGAGGTAGCAGATGTGTTTGTTGTATCCAACTCTTTAAAGTCATTTTAGGAAGTTAAACAGATGGATGCATTTTGAAATTCAGCAGCATCTCTTTCAGCATCTGTAATGTCGTCGTTTCATGTGCCAACCGGGATAGAAGGAAACAGAGCATCTGATAAGTACTTTGCCTGTGACAAGCTGACCCGTTTGCCAACAGCCAATAATATACCAATGTTATGACAGGAATGATTGACTGCTACTGCTTTTACAGCAGAGCGATTTGAGTTTCCAGACAGTTGTCTTTAAATCTTGGACTAGCTTGAATACAGGTTGTTTTACTGCTGGAATAAACAAAGCTCATGTTAATTCTCACACGGGATGTGATTGTGTCTCAGAATGCAGAAAATTGTTCCATCAATTGAATTCCATCTATCTTTAAAAAAGGTTGTATATTACAATGATCTTACTATTAAAATGGCAAGAGGAAATATGAAATACAGAAAAAAGATCTCTCAGTGCTATGCTTTCTGTTTGTTGTTCATTTTCCAATGATAAACATCAGCCAGATCTTCCTTGGGGGTGGTAAAGCATATTAGGGCTGTATGGTGTTTTGACACTGACACCTTCCCAAAATATTCCAAACACTGAGAGTAGCATTATTAAAAATCATATGATGGGGTGTGTAAGGTAAATGCAGTGCTGTCAGCTGTTTATACTGTAGCTTCAAACAGTGTGAGTTCAGTACAGCATCATGGGTAAAATTCAGGGAGGCAGGAAACCTTAGGATGGAATAATACCCTGTCACTTTAAAAAAAGTAAAATTGATTAAATGTTGAAATATCAAAGCTGTTTAAGGCAACAAACATGTCATTAATCATTACACTGGGAACGTCCTTTGTTTTGGTATGAAACAAAATATTAGGACAACATTCAGTTATTTGGTTATGTCATGTTTGGGTGGTGGATATTACACAAGCTTGAAAAATCAGTATTAAAACAGTCGGAGGGGCAGTTTTCAGTTTGCCAATGGGATAATGAGAGAACAAAGGAAATATAAGGAAATTTGAGAAGGGGAGCTTGATTCTGCCATGCATGAGCCTGCATGGTGGCCCTGCAGCACTTTAGTTTTGAGTATTCTGTGTTAGATTAATAGAGAGATTAAAGAATAACTGTTTCCTGTACACTTCTTGCAAAGTGATTTTTGAAGCTTTCTGGTTTAAAACTGAGCGTGATGTTTGGCAGGTGCAAATAAACCTCTCCCTCAAAGGTACACAGGAGTTTAAAACATAAAATAAATCATTACTTTCTGTTGGTTTTCCACAGTTTATGGGGTAAACCTCATCAAATTGCCTTGTGATAGATCATCACATTGGAGATGGAGGCGGCAGATTGTTTTTTTGGATGTTGACGCTCAAGAATGGTCATGGCTGTTGGGCTGAAGGCTGACCTGAGTTACGTCTGTGTAAATCTGAAGAAGTTTTGCTGAAGTTTTTGACTTAAGAATTTCAGTGGGACCACTAGTGTACCCCCAAATTTTAGCTTCTAAGGATTAGCTTTTGTTTTCCATAAATATCAAATCAGGACTAATCTTTTTTTAAAGGAGCTGTGGAGGTAGGCAACGTTCATATTGGGGCATTGTGTTAAGCACTTTCTCTGTTTCCTTTTATATCATTGTGAACAATCTAGGTTTATATATATATATATATATATATTCATTTTTTTTCCGGTAACACGTTCAGAAATAGCTGGTGTTTGTAACATTGCAGTTAATCATTGTGACATTTTATGGTGCATTGCAGGTGACCTCCAGCAGCGAACCGCTCCTTAACGGTTGCCCTGTGGGAACGCTCTCTTTTTTTGGCTTCTAGGGAAGAGCAGCTGCCTGCAGACTTTAGTTGTGAAGTGTACTTGGCAAAGCCTGCAAGTGTGGGACGATCTTTGTTGTTCTCTGATATCTAGTTGGCAGTTGGTGAGCACCACAAGCGCTGCTTCCATGGCTCCAGAACTGCATCATCAAGTGAATTGGATGCGTGGGCTCAGTATGCAAGAGGATTTTTTTAATACAAATTGATTGGTAATGTGTACTGATGGGAAGGGAGGTAATGTGAGTATAGGATAGGATTGGAATAGTTATCTAAGGAAGATTTTGATAAATACTTCTAATTTGGAAGTCAAATTCTGATGTCGGCTGTAGAGAGACTGCATTGATTTAGAGCAGGTGAAAATCTGACTCTCACCATTTAGTTTGAATAGTGATACTTTGCTCTTTACAAAATAGCTGAAGTTGCTTAATGATAATCTGGCCAATTTGTGTTTGTTCAAAACTGCTGATGTGGGAGAGATTGATGGCAGCTGAGGCTGGGTTGGAATGCTTAAGCAGATCCAGTTGAAAAAAAGGCTCTGAAATACAGCCTTTTCTTCCGATCCGCTTCTCAGATGGTTTCTACCTTTAGGCTCTGACAACTCTTTCAGATGATGGAGCTGGTGTATTTGAAATGTGCCAGTAAGGAACAGCAAGGTTACAGAAGGTGACTACCTGATGATGTGAGATTGTTAGCTTTTAAGTGGTGGAAATTTTTTTTTTTCCCCTGCCACTTCTTGAGAAGGTAGGGAGAATAGCAGCACAGGGAAGAGAGCGTTTTTTTACGTCCTGTTTGTATTTCATCTTAACTTGATGGTTCTTAAAGTCAAGAGTAGTTTGTGATATTTGGATCATCATCACCTTCCTTCTGTGATATTCTCGTTAGTCACAGATGTTTTCTTTGCTTTTCCAAATACACGAAGCCACAGGCAAAGTCAAATCAGGCATAAAATAATATAGGAGCTAGTATTATTAACCTTGTGGAAACAAAGGATGCATGAATAGATCAAGAATACCCAGATGCACGTCTCTGTTGGGGAGACGTGATTTGCAAGGATCTTTCTAAAATGGTATTGAAATATTTATTCCAGGTGCTGTTAGTGGCATGGAAAGATGATGTCTCTTCTCATGGTCACGGACGTTAAGAGATATGTAAGTCGAGGTGAGCTATAGGTTGGCATGACAAAGCTAGTCTGTTAGGACTGTAAAGATTATTCACGCGTGTATGTTTTACGCAGTGGTCACTGCTGTGACTGCGTGTATGTATAGACATACAATATGCATCTAAATCTTCCAACACTGCATAAAGCATTAATTGAAATAAGGTCCTGCATTCCTCATCCCTTTCACTCCTGTTCCTGATGAGTTTAAGTCTGAGGAATGAACTTTACACGCAGAGTCAGAGAGGTGGACCTTTTCAAAGCCCATCACAGAACCCCTGTCAGTATGTCTGTCTCCAGCCAGCTGAGTCCGATTTTTATTAGATTCTGAGAAACTGATATGGCTTCAGATCCAAAAGCGATGGAATCGTAATGAAATCAAAGACGTGGATGATGATCAAAATGCATTTGCTATGAGAATAGAAACTTATGTAGCTTTTGAGTGAAGCACTACCAGAGTTAGATTTATGTAAAATGGCCATGTAGTACAATGATAAATGCATCATGAAATAAAAAAATACCACTCTGGAACGAGGTGGGGAAAGTATTTCAGTGCAGTCGTGATGACAGCTCCTACTGTTCATGCTTACATTACAAAACCATGAAGCGTTCTGGTTACAGAAACAGGATTAAATACGAGCGTTGTTCAGAAGGTGCTCATTTAAACTGCTGCCATTTTGTGTCGCCATGCAAAAGTGTCTGCCTGTATCACTAGTGCAGCTCGTGAAGCTTTCTATGTATCTTCTGAAAATGAGTCTAACGGGTGTCCTTGTCCAGGTGGAACTTAGCTTTTGTATTTGTTAAACGTGACGCTGTTATAAAATGAAGTGGAATTAAACCCAGTGTGAATTAGAAACGTGTCAGGGGATTACAAAAGGGATTTTAGGTCAGAATTAGCGTAATGCAGACAAGATTTCTGTGAAAAGAACTGGGAACAGAACCAAGGTTTCCTCCTTTTCTCTCTGCTCTATATAAAGAACTCACATGTACAGATTATAATTGCTGTGGTGAGAGGATGCCAAATTATATAATGCTTCTACCCGCATTCCTCTTTTCTAACCTCTACCGTTCCTCTTGTAGGAACACAACAAAAAAATTAGGACCTTGATCCCATTTACACCTTTGTGGGTTCTTTCATGAAATGGTAACGTAAATCTGTAGACGGAATCAGGCTTTTTCATAGTCGGTACTCTGATCGGGGACAAAAGATGGATGTGAATGTGCAAAATGCCTGCAGTACCAGAAATAGGTCCATATTTATTCCTGTCATAACTTCACTAAGTTGACTGAGTTGTGCCAAGGCTGAATATGCCCACAGTCTATAGGACAGCTGGCCGCCTGGCAGTAGTAAAGTTTGACGAGAACGGTTTTGTAAGAACAATTAAGCCTTCTGATATTGACACTACATGGTGACATTTTAGGAATATTCACCTGGGCTTAAAAGGATTTTCTGGGAGATTTCAGATATAGCTGTAATGCCTAAAAGAGAAGGATAGCATTGATCAAGGTATTTTCAAGCCTTAAGTTTAGTTCCGTCAGCAGTTCTGAATCACCAGACCAGTTAACGAGGTGTTCTAATTGATACAATAATTCTACATAGTTTTTCCACTTACACTAATGTAACATTTGGCTTCACTGAGGATGGATATTAACCACAAGTTGAAAGGAAGGTCTGATTCTCTGATCCTTTGCTACATTTCATAAAGCTTTTAATTTTACTTGCAATACCCACATGCAATCCATGTAGGCATTTTCTTTCCACGTGGGTCTAGAGACCCTGTTCAGTTAATTGATAGTGTATGAGCAAGGAAGGCAGCTTCAATAGTTTTACTGTTCCAGAGACATTCATCTCGTTCATAAAGATCATCTGTTCAAGAGCAGTCAACCCTGGTTTTTGTTCTGTTTACTGGCTTTGTTTTGGGCAACGTGCTGACTTGCCTACAAGCTCTTGAACTACAGAGTATTCAAATAGTTGCCACTGGTGTGTTAAGGTCTCCAGTTCCCATGAGTCTGCTCACTAAAATTTTGAGAATATTAAGCCAGTTCTCAACACCGGAGTCTTGGCACTTGACGTGACGCTACATGGTGCTAAGTAGCCACAGCTTGAATCCTGAGCGATGGCATCTCCTGAGCTTAAAAATCAGTCCTATAAGCCGAGTCACTAGGCTTTTGTGGGGGGTTTCGTGGGTTTTTTTTGTTTGTTTTTTTTTTTTTTTCCCTAACAGGGAAGTAAAGTGCTTGTTTATAGCATTTTTCCCTCCATATTCCCCCATTTGGGGAGTGGGTGGATGCTCGCTGACTACAGGCAGATAAGGGGAGATGTTGTGATTATTCAGGCAAAGATACTCATCAAACTTAAAGCTGCAAGGGAGTGTTCCCCTAGTTAGTGGCTCATCTGACATTTGTGGCAGGAAGGAATGAAGGTCTTGCTTTTTGCTTAGATAACTTGCCTGCTTTTTAGTATTACTTACTCATCTTATAGCTTAGATACAGAAATTTGGGTGATTCAACACAGGGGAGGGGAACATTGGTTGGGCTTGTCAAAGAAGATAAGGAAGATATGTTCCCAGATCCCATTGACTGTCCAAGAGAAGTAGTTTCTTTTAAAAATCCTAGCCTTAAAAACAGGTAAAAAAAAAAAAAACCCCCCCCCCCCCCAAACGAACACACCTAGTCACTTCCAAAGATAGACCAAAGTTGATGTTGCCCATCTTTGCAGCTACAGCCTGTGATGGGATGTGTTAACAACTTACGACCTTATGGTATGGCTGCACTGCCACTGGATACAATATGTTGCATTTCAGTGGCATTATGCTGTAGTGTTTGGATATATAAAGTGAAATATGCATGGTATAACTCCCCCCACGTATTAGATGACAATGGATTATTAATTCAAACTTTTCTCCTAAGTTGCTGGTTTTTACTGAATCCATCAGAGAAGCAGTAACTCTAGGCCACTCTTCAAATGTGTTATCAGGAATTCACATTAAGCTTTGGTAAAGAAGGGGTCCGTGTTACTGATTTGGCAAAATAACTGTCAGGAGCATAGACTGAGTGTATTCAGAAGACATCACTTCAGTAGGCAGGACTGCACAGCAAGAAATAAAGTAGTTTCCTCTGGCTCTGGAATATTTAAGCCACCGTCATCAAAGGATTAGATTCAATAATTGTTGAAGGAGCAATGAAAGGAATCCTTTTCTTTTGCTCAAATTAACTTTGTGTCTGTTTTGGTATCCTGTAACCTCGCCAGTTTTCCAAGATGAAAACAGAACAACAAAAACTGGCAAGTTCTGTGCATCTGGGATTGGTGGCCTGAACCTCATAAAATGTGTAAGTGAAGAACAGAACATAAAGCTGTCAATTAGATCTTCTAATAGCTTTTAAACATTACTATATTTTATTACAGACCTAAAATTAGCCTTGTTTTCAGACTTGGATCTTTTTCAAGTTTGTCATACTTCAGCCCAACCTTCTTTTAGCTAGCAAGGCTGAGTTTTCAGCATTGAACAATGGAAATGGTGTTGGAGCATTTGACACATTTCTGCTCCATAACTACCAGTCCTTTCATATGGTAAATATGACTTTCTTCATCGGGTCGTTGGGCTTTGAAATTTTCTTTATAGCCGTGTTTAAGCTGACACTGTGCTTGGTGTTATGACAGGGGAGTAAACATTAGAAGATCCGTCTCGGTGAGATGGATGAACAGAGATGTGCAGTTTCCAATCTGAGATTAGTGGATATGAGACGAGGGTGAAAGCAGTTACTCGTGAAAACAACAACAAAAAATCACTCTCTTCGAGTTAATACAAACCAGCCTGCAGAGTTGGTGCATGTGAAAGCAGATGTGCTGGAAAATCCCAGCAACCACCAAAACTCTAGTTAACACGTGAGCTTCGTGTGTACTGTGGGAACTTGAATTACGCGATCAGGGGGCAGCGCTAAGCAAGGGAGATGGCAGACTCCAGTGATAGCGTGTCCAGGCTTTGCTTCTGGTTTTAAATAATCTAGTTAATGTGAGAGATCTCAAAAAAAAAAGCAAACAAACCCAAACCAGCAACAACAACCCCCCCACACACACATAGTACAGCTAATGTCTTTTGAAACTGTGTTCTGGTAATGGAGAACAGACTGGTTTACGTTGCAGTGTTGAGGAAGAATGGTACTTCAGAATGAATAGAAGACAAGTTCTGACTTTAATTTCCAGTTTTGCCACTTGCTCACTACATAACCCCGGATAAGTCATGTAAGATGACATCCACGGAAGGATCCAGCATGCAGGTCTCATCTGATTTCCATTTCCTAAAATGCTGTCCTAATCCTGCTGCCTAATGCTGCAGACACCTACAATCCAGCGATGCCTCGTTTTTTTCTATCTGAAGGAGTCTCAGGTGTAAAAACCTGGGGTTTGCACATTTAAAACTTTCCCAAAAGTCAGGATGAGGACCCAGCTCCCCTTGAAATGGGTCGCAGAGCGGGCTTCAGCCTTCCTTCGAGACGGCGCAGGGCGGTGGGGCTGTGCTTCCTCTGTCCTGCCGAGTAGCTCCGTGGGTTGGACGCTCGCTCAGCATGTATTTCAGATATTTCAGGGGTAGATTTGTTATTTCTCTCTGCTTGCTGGGATCGCTCTTGTCCCTGCCACCCAGGCGGCGGTCGAGGGATCCGGTCTTCAGGCAACGGGCGAGGTGAGAATAAGGAGCGGGAAGAACTGCCCCTTCTTGGGAAACAATCTGATACCTGGGGCTGTGACGAGGACGTGATTTAAAGGCACCTTTCTCTTCCATGTCTCGCATGGGCTTTGTGACTATGATTCCGAGGCACCCTCCCCTCCCTGCATATCATGTGAGAAGCCTATGTGGGAGCTCAAAGCCTTTGGCTGTCGTTACAGGCTACCTGAAAATTAGGCATTGTGGCACTGTATATATATATATACATATATCCTGGTGCTAAGACCCCCTTACAAGTCTGAAGGCATCTCTCGGTGCCTCGAGTTTCCACGCTGGTAATCCTCCGCTGTCCAGGATGATGCTCTGTGGGCAGAAAGAGGGATATGTGCAGCTCTGAAATGTGTGATGCTTAGCAGGAACGCGGGGTCTGGGGGCTGTAACGGATCATGGCATCTGCAGAGCAGCATGAGGAGGAACCTGTGACACTGAAAGAAAGACTCCGAAAAGCAAAGTGCCAAGGGTTGCTATAATAGGGCTGGATTACTCACTGCGCTTATTCAAATTCCTGTTGACGCTGGCAGCGGGAGTTTTCCCGAATAGCAACGAACAATGAGTCATCTCCAGGTGGTTTTATTTGAAAGCTCCCTTTTTTTTTTTTTTTTTTTTTT